>NC_044993.1:27671419-27972419 GCF_008728515.1 Papio anubis | reverse complement strand
GATAAGCATAACTTCCTATTGTTTAGGTATGTGCTGCACATAGTGACTTCCTTCTAAAGGGTACAGTATGAAAAAGAGGGGAGGAGTAACTTTACAGAGAGAAACCTGACAAACAGTATCTCAGCCACTTGATCAAGGTCAACATCAACCATGATAAATCCTATTGATAGTATGTACCCTTGTGATATGATGAAAATGGCACGTTTACCTCTGTGGTCTTCCTCCCCAAACATGTGACCCCAGTCAAATTATGAGAAAAATATCAGACAACTCTCAATTGAGGGGCATTCTACAAAGATACATGACCCATGTTCATCTGTCAAGGTCATCAAAAACAAGGAAAATCTGAAAAAATAATTAAATAAAAGACATTAAATAAAAACAAACTCTGAAAAAAACTGTAGAGTTTAATTAAAATGTTGTGTCAACATTGGTTCATTAATTGCAGCATATATATCATACTAATGAAATACATTAACAAGACTAGAATGTTGGTGTGAGATATTTAGAAACTATCTTTATAATTTTACTTTTCCATAAGTCTAAAACTATACTAAAATTTAAAAGTTGATTTAAAAAACAAAAGAGGTTCCAGGCACTGAAGCACAAAATTTCCTAATTAAAAAAAAAAAAAATCATAGCTGGAAAGAGATTTTTGCTTTTTATCTTATCTATAGATAAGACCCTAAGCTCAGGTTGATACAGCGACACAGTAGTTATAGAAAGGAGAGCACTAGTACCTGATTTAATATGTATCTGATTGGTTTTGGATCTTAATTCTAGTAATTCTGAATTCAGTAAACTTGACCACACAAAGAGCATTCGTTTGCTAGGGCTGCTATATGGTTTGGCTCTGAATCCCCACCCAAATCTCATCACGAATTGTAATCTTCATGTGTTAAGGGAAGGACCTGGTGGGAGGGGATTGGATCATGGATCATGGAGACGGTTTTCCCCACACTGTTCTCATGATAATGAGAGTTCTCACAAGAGCTGATGGTTTGAAAAGTGTTTGGAAGTTTCCTCTTTGCAGCACTCCACTCTCTCTCACCTGTGGCCATGTAAGTTGTGCCTTGCTTCCCCTTTGCCTTCCACCATAATTGTAAGTTTCTTGAGGCCTCTCTGCCATGCCAATTAAAACTCTTTTTTTTTTAATTAATTACCTAGTCTCAAGTGGTGTTCTTTATAGCAATGTGAAAACAAACTAATACAGCTGCCATAACAAAATTCCCACAGACTGCATGGCTTAAACCCAGAAATCTATTTTCTCACAATTCTGAAAGCTGGAAGTCTAAGGTCAAGATGCTGGCAGACTTAGCTTCTTCTGAGCCTTCTCTCTCTGGCTTGCAGATGGCTTCCCTCTTGCTTCCTTCTCATGTGCTTGTCCATCTGCGCACTTGTGCCCCTGATGTCTCTTTGTGTGTCCAGATTTCCTCTTTTTGTAAGGACACCATTCAGACAGCATTAGGGCCCACCACGTGACCTCATTTAACCTTGTTTACCTCCTTAAAAGCCCCATCTCCAAATGCAATCACAGTCTGAGATACTAAGAGTTATGGGTTCAACATATGAATTTGTGGGGAACACAATTCTGACCCTAACACAGACCTACTATATTCACAGTTTTTTCGTAAAAAATGTGTTAGTAATACTTGGCTGATATTATACTCTTTATATAATATATAACGTACAACAGTCATGCTTGACATATATAATGCCCCCTTCTAAAAATCTCCACAGTGTTTTACACCTACCTAGCCTAGAGCAGAAACTAAGTAAACTGTATCTGTTGTGGCTTCATTCTCTATCAATTAAGCTAAACTGAAATTCTGTTTCTAGAACTCCCTTCTCTACATTGCCCTAGTTAGTTCTGGCATGAGACGTTGAAAGCAGAAGTGAAGAAGGCAGACAGGAAGTGAGAGCAAGACATCAGGCACTGGGCTCTTGTGTGATTCAGCAGATCTGGAAGCTCACCATGTTGGCATGCAGCAATATCCAGGCTCACAGCTCCTCCAGCTTCTTAGGATTCGCACCTTCAGGTTCGCCAAGTCCTAGGCCAGATACATGTGACTCTCTATGACAAAGGGCACCAGTTCTCCTGCAGACTACCCAATGCATGGGAATCTGAAGTATGAGAGACAGATATAGATAGGCTCCACTTTGTCCCCCTGGGTTCTAGTTGGTCCTCTTGGATTTCAGTGTGCTCCTGGTCTTTCCCACTTCATGTCCAGCTTTTTTCCCATCACCAGAGGCAGAAGCAACAGCTTTGCACAGATTTCTCTCTCTGCTTCATGACGTATAAGGTCTAATCCCTATAATAACTCTTTTATTATGTATGTAGACCTGTTACTGGTTCTGCCTTTCTGATGGGGAGCTCCTATTCTCATCTGTGACAAGACCATGAGTAAACTACTTTATGATCATGTAACTTACTTTTCTCATTTGTAAAATAAGAATAATAAAATTCACCTCCTAAGGTTGTTGGGAGATTGAATGAATATGTAGAATGCCTAGGATATTATTTTGCCCATGTATTAAATATTAATCCCTATGTAATAATACATTAATTAGTCATTATGTTAGCCTTAAGCTGATAACATCACTTGGATTTCAGAAGGAATAATGTATAGACATTTCAAGACTTACTTCAAAAAGCATTAACTTTACTTTGTGAACATCCCCCCGCTACTGCTCCATCCCCAATGTATTTCCTGAACTCAAACCACTCTTATTACTTGCCGAGATTCATAATTGATAGACAATGATGAGATCTGTAAAGTCTGACATGGTAATAAAGAGAAGTCTCCTTGAGTCATGCTCCCTGACAAAAGGAAAATGAATGAAATCATCTTCAAAAAGTAGCACAAATACGATTAGAATTACTATAAACTCTGAGCACAGACACAAGGGATGAAAACTGATTCCCTTAGGATGGGGATGTATATGAGATCATATGTTCCATGTGATCCCAGGTGAGACATAGCTATATATTTTCACCTACAGCCTCATGTTGTAACTATCTTTTGTCTTTTTGTCATGATGTCTAATAACATATCAAATGCATATATACAAATATATATACATGTGAAATTACTGGTGCAGAGAATAGAAAAGATGCCATTAAATTCATAAACCTATGATTGTTAACCAAAGAATCAGTGCATTTGGTTCTAAAAACCAAATGGCAAACTTCAAAGTCCAGTGAATCCAGAAAGTATAATTATTAAGCCCATGATACATGAATGATAAAGTTAAAGAAATAATAACACATGGATACAAGGAGACTCTAGGAAATCCCCACCGCCCATGAGAGACAAGGTTCTGGGAAAGTGAGGCATATACCAAAAATATATTGACAAAAGTGTCCCACATTCATTTTCAGGCAAGTCTTCAGAATTTCACAAATATATGTTTCGGAGCTGCCCTGACATGCAGTTAATACATTTCTCTGACCAGCGAATGTGGACAAAGGCTGAACTCTGTGAGGTTTACTTGCCAATCCCCTTTAATATATGATTTCCTAGAATGGTTATGTAATAACAATTTATACTATGGGTGTTCGTTCTGATTTACAGAACTCTAAGCACATATATGGCTTGAATAAATAGGAAGATTTGCCTTTTTATCTTCTGGGATCAATAAGTATGTTGAATCCTGAAATATTAATTCCCATCTGAGGGCAAAAAGAGGCAAGAAAGAAAACAGTATCATGGGGTTGTCTAGGTAGACATTTATCTGGTTTCCTCAATCCTCTATCTGTAATACAAAGTTTTTCTTGAGTGTTTTGATTTTTCTTATGATAAGTGCAGATTGACTGATTTGAAAACACTTTTCAACATTTCAAGTACCAGAACATTACTTGAATAGAAAGTGGTTGATGTGTTATTTTCTTCAGGAGGACTCAGGGAAGGCTTGGTTGAAATGCTGGCCATAAAATATATCTCCGAAAACAGAAGAGTAGGGTGCAGTTTTCAGAGAGGAAAACCAATGTATTTAGAAATAGCAAGAGCCAAGATGTCAGTGAGTAGAAAATGTATTTCTGAAGAACACAAAGAGACAACGTTAGGATAATCACATTGAGTTTAAGATAATTCCAATTAGCAAGCACAGAGATATAACAGGAAAAAATTAAAAGGGAAATCAAACTTCAGCATTAGCTACTGCTGTGAACAGGCCTGGGAGCTATTGGTTCATGGGTATATAGATAAATTGGTTTAAAGACACTAGTTTAAAGACACAGATCAAGATACATCATCAGTGTTGCCTCTTCACTTAGACATTGTTAGTGCTGAGCCAATTCTTTAATTTTAATCATCTGAAACACCAATTCAAATTATCAGTGCCTATGACTAAGAAATATAGGTTTCTAAATCAAATCAAGGCAATAAATCACAATCCACCAGGAGTGACACATTGTTTACCTTTGGGGGTGGGGTAAGAGGAAGAGATTGTTAAATTTAGTTTCAGTAGGTTCAAATTTCAGGCATTTTTGTAAATTGTTCAAATATATTTTATGTAATATTCTATTGTATATAACAAAAATGATACCAATATTACCCCTTGTAAAATCAAATGAAGTTTTTCATCACATTTTCTTATGATTTATGTCATTCTGAGGAATTTTTATCGGATGGTGATTGAGAATTCATCTTCTAGAAATAATTCAAAGATTTTCTGATTTATACTTGAAATTCCTAAGTCCATAGACCAATTGTAAAAGAAGAGTCCGCTGAAAACACCCAGCTTATGTTGATAATGGGACCCCAGACAGGGTGAATCTGAGACAGCTGAGACAGCCCTATGGCAAACAGTTCTATAATTTTAACTGTTTTCAAAATGACTGAAAGTGATGCTTCTATAAGATTATAATAAACTTCCCTACGCTATTCTACATTTGTCAGTATAGCTTTATATATATATTTTATACATATAATATATAAGTTTGAGGTTTGGACCAAATACTTTTAAATTGAAGAGATCAGGGATGCGAGATTATCAACGTAAGGTCCCAAAAACAGTTGGCAGCCCATACAGGGCAATAAAATTGATTAATTGTATTTTTCTGTTATAAATTAATTCCTTAATAAAACATAATATTATAACTTAGGGAGTACAAATGAGCAAAAGTTAAAATAAAATCCAATGAAGGAGCTCCTCCATCACAAAAGTTACTCAAATAAACCTTGTTTATATTGTCATTGTTGTTTGCAAAGCTTGTTCTCAGCCATGATGTAGGAATAACTCAATGCTTCTTGGAAGACTAGTGCATTTTAGGTACCCCTAATAATTAACTGTAACCAATCTGGTAATTTCTAAACCATAGACAATTTAGGAAGACCTCTGAATAGCACAAAAAATCACATATTAGAAGCCACTGCTTCACTTTCATTATAAAGTTAAAAAAAAAAAAAAAAAAGATTAACTGATTACATCAACTGCCTACATATCTCTAACAGAAGTTTAGCTTCTTCAAGCAGAACAGAAACTACAGACTCCTCATCCCATTGTAGAGTTTTGGAACCACAGCTGCCTTAGTCATTCATATCAGGTAGAACAGCTAGATTTCTTTTGAAAGTGTTTATTTCAATCTTCATGATTTCCCACCCATGTTTTCCTAAAGAATTTCAATTTTGTTCATCACTCTGAATGAAACAAGAAAAAATATAATCAAATCCATCAAGATATGCTTTTCCCCTTTCCCACTTTGCATCTTTCCTTTAAAAATAGAGATGTGCTGCCAAATTCTTTTAAAATCTAGCTGAGAGGGAGAAAGAAAGACACAACCTATAAATTATAAAAAAGAAATGTGTTAGGTTGAAGACAGTTTGTCAGTATGTACATCCTTTGATCTTTTAAGGCTATGTGACACAAATTGTTTCTTTAATAATAAAAAATATGAAAATGAGCCTCTTTAATTATTACTTCAGAAATCTTCTTTATTTTGGAGGATAAAATATGTACTGGGCAATGACAAGAATAACAAGCTAATTCATGTAAGCTGTAGTCATCATAATTTACAATTCACTTTTTAGAAACTGCAAATTTTACTATTTAGCTGCATGCTAAATTAACATGTGGCCTTTCATAAAACCAAAAATGTGTTCTCGTTAGATATGTGTCTCTAGAGCTTTTGTGGAGTAAAACTCTGTAATGCCTGCAGGATACTTTTGAAAAAATAGTTTCTGGGGTCATATAAATGAATACGAATTTCCAAAAGAGCATACAATATGTCTAAATCTCCAAAAGAGTATATTATATGAATTTATCAAATTATGATATACGGTTATACTTTAGAGACTGAAACAGCAAAAGCAGTTTCACTTTCTTTAATTTGGTGTTTATCAAATACATTTGTACTTTTTTTTGCACTAAACCAGTTTTGAATACAGATCGCAAAATGTTGCCACTGATCTATTATGATATAAGAAACAGTTGAAATATACAGACAAATAAAAATAAGGAGTATTATGGAGTTTCCTGTCTCCATTCTTAACTTCTGCCTTCTGCCTGAACACCTGCTGCTATAAGGTGTGGATGACTGGGCAAGTTGGGATACCACATAAGGACAGGAGGTAGAGGAAGACTGGGACAGTGATAAATACTTGTGTCGGGGAGTAAGGGAATGGGTGAGACAGTAAATGGAGATAAGTTACTGCAAGGATAAGCGGTGAACTAACTTACAACTATATCAAAAATAAAGAGATATATTCCTCACTGTTAAAGAAAGGGGAAAAAATGAAAATGAAGCCTGAGGTGTCATTTTAGAATGCAGTTATAGAGCTGAACTTGTAGTTTTCAATGGAGAGATATATAGCATGTTAGTTTCCTTGGGCTGCCATGACAAATTACCAAAAATGGAGCTGCTTACAACAGGAGTTTACTCTCTCAGAAGTCTGGAGTCCAAAATCAAGATGTTGTCAGATCCAACACCAGTTCCACCCTTAAGGATCCTTCTAGGCCCTTTCCAGCTACGTGTGGCTCCTGGTTCTTCCTGGCTGTGGCGGCAAAACTCCAATCTCTGCCTCTGTCCTCAAACAACCCTCTTCCCTGTGTGAGTCTGTATCTTTCCATGGCCTTTTTAGATGGACACCGATTATTGGACTTAGGGCCCAGTCAAATCCAGTATGACCTCAATTTAACTAATGGCATCTGCAAAAACGCTGTTTCTAAATAAGGTCATACTCTAAGGTTCTGAATGGACATGAAGTTTTGGGGAATGCTATCCAACCCAGTACAGGTAGATATGTGTGTGTGTGTCATAATGCTCTTATAAACAGAATTATCTAGAGACACATCAAAGATCAGTAGAGCATACTGGTTAAGCCCATGGGAGGTAGAACCAGATGTCTGGTTTTAAATTTCAGTTCAACCACTTAATATCTGACTTTATGTTATGTAGTATTTTCCCTAATTTTCTGATTAAAAATAATGAAGAATAGAAAAACTAATATCGGTACTAACATAATAGTATTGTTGTGTATATTAGAAGCATTTAACACAGCTTCTGGCATATTGTGTGTGTGTGTGTGTGTGTGTGTGTGTGTGTGTGTGTTTGTACATTCTCCCAAACATTCCTTAGTTCAGCCCTGTCCACTGAGAAGGCTTGGGAACACTGACATCCTAATAACAATGAACACAACTAATGTCCATACTTTCACATGTAAATACAATTCTCCTTTAAATGGAACCAGATTTTTTTTGTGTGTAAATGGCTCATTCTAGGGCTGGGCCAGAAAAAGTACAAAATGAGCCTCAAACAGTGTGTTGGGCCAAAAGGTAAGAATGTACCCAAAGAATGATGGAGGCATGTCAGTAGGACACAAAACTCAGCCCCAAGGCCACATCATGGCCAAGTGTCAGATAATCTGAGCATCAGGATAAATAACTCAACCTGTTATAACTCATTAAATAAAATGGAAATCTAAAAGTCAAAGCTATCGTAAATAAATATGCAAGCAAAGTAATGTGAAGAGAAAATTTTACTTGCAGAAGAATGCTAACCAATGACTGTAGATAGAATGATGGAATTAAGAAAATCACCACTCGGCAGCTCCCATAGTAATCATTAATTCAGCCAAGAAACTTCAATGGATGTTAAAATTTTGGGTTAATAGTTTCATGAGGAATAAGATACTTACATAGTCTCTAGGTATTTCTTCATAAAGTGTTAAGTGCAAAGAGAAAACAAAAACTACGATGGAGAGGCAGGGCAAACACTTCCTTCATAAAGTGATCAAAATTATTGTCACCAATTACGGAATAAATCAAAATCATGTACCACCTAATACAAATTAGTAAGGCATTATCTGTGATAGTCTTGTCAAAAATGCATATTCTGTATCTAATCCTAAGGAAACATCAGACAAATCTTAAGAAATTCTATAAAATAATTGTCCCATGGTCAGGTGTGAAAGTCGTAGGTGAAGAAGACTGCAGAGCCCTTCCAGATTGAAGGAGTCCTGTGTTAGTCTGGTTCTAGATATGATACTTCTACTAAAATGCACGTTATTGGGACAGCTGCGGTTTCATCTGATGAGGTCTGTGTATTTGATATCAATGGTGTGTCAAGATTAATTTCCTAATTTTGACGATTCTATTTTGTTGGCTTAGAAGAACATTCATGCAGGAAGACTACTTAGGTGATGGGTCAAAATGTCAACAATTTACTCTCAAACAGTTCAGAAACAATACAATTGTACAACATTTGCATCTTTCCTCTAAGATTAAATGTATTCTAAATCAAAGGTAACAAAATAGCACAAGAGAAATAGGATGTGTTTTCTATGAGCCTTCCTCCAGAAGAGGAAAACATAGCCATAGTTCACACAAGGAGAAAGACTGAAATTATTTAATAATTTTCACATGAAATTAAGAGGTTGTTGTTCAAGGAGACTTGCCCATCATATACTGACTTCTATAACCTCAGTGAAACCGCCTTGGAAAAGACTGAGATTTGCCTTTTTCAGCTATAAATTTACCAGTCATTTTCTTGACCTTCTTCTGATATTTCAATTAATTTTTTTTGGTATTGCATGCATTCCTCTTTTGCATTTGCTACCAAGAAACCCAGAGTCCATTCAACTTACTCTTGTTAGTCTTTATCTTTAATATATTTAGCAGTAGGCCGGGCGCAGTGGCTCAAGCCTGTAATCCCAGCACTTTGGGAGGCCGAGACGGGCGGATCACGAGGTCAGGAGATCGAGACCATCCTGGCTAACAAGGTGAAACCCCGTCTCTACTAAAAAATACAAAAAACTAGCCGGGCGAAGTGGCGGGCGCCTGTGGTCCCAGCTACTCGGGAGGCTGAGGCAGGAGAATGGCGTGAACCCGGGAGGCGGAGCTTGCAGTGAGCTGAGATCCGGCCACTGCACTCCAGCCTGGGCGACAGAGCCAGACTCAGTCTCAAAAAAAAAAAAAAAAAAATATATATATATATATATATATTTAGCAGTAATTATCACGTAGCTCTTCGTTAATTTTATTGTTATTTTAATTTCTATGTGATGTATAATTCTGACATTTTTTAAGTGCTCATCTTCCTGTATTGAAAAGTATATAATACCTCTCTCAAACTTCCTATCCAATTCTCCTCTCAGTACTTCAATTTAATTTGCAAAGTAGGCTGACCTCAAGAGTTCTTCCACCTTGGAAAAACATTAACTACTATAAATATGCTGCAGAATCACAATGCTCTTATAAACAGAAGTATCTAGAGATATAATCAAAGATCAGTAGAGCATACTGGTTAAGCCCATGGGAGGTAGAACCAGATGTCTGGTTTTAAATTTCAGTTCAACCACTTAATATCTGACTTTATATTATGTAGTATTTTCCCTAATTTTCTGATGAAAAATAATGAATAGAAAAACTAATATCAATATTAACATAATAGTATTGTTGTGTATATTAGAAGCATTTAACACAGCTTCTGGCATATAGTAACTTCTCAATACTTATTGGTCATCATTACAGGAGCCCTGGACCTCAGAGAAAACTAAGAATACCCCAAATGTCATGTTTTATATATCTGTGCACACGACAAATGCAATAATGTCTACCAACTTAAACACTACTCTCTTTCTCATCCCTTTATTTCAACCTTCACTAATACGCTTTTGAGTAAAATAGGATTCATTCCAACATATGCATTTTGAAATATAAAGATAGGTCTTGTCAAGCAATTTTTCCTTAACCAATGTATTCATATTATACAGGCAATTTATTGAATCATACTGGTAGAAGTAAGTCACAAACGAATGGTTGTGAAGAAACTAAAAGCCAAGTAGGTAACACGCTAAATATAATTATTGAATTCCTCCAAACATACTTTGGGGCAGGGATTATTATATACATTATAGAGACAGAGAAAGTCAGGCTTAAATGGGTTATGCCATTTACACAAGAAGTCAGATTTGGAGCCAAATAACCTGCAAATCTAAGTTAAAGTCAAACAAAAACTTCGTTTTACTCAAACTCAGGTTTAGGGAACAATCAGGATTAAAATACACTTGACCCCAATACACAAAAACAATCAAAATATATATTTAAAATGTCTAGAACTTACTAAAGGTAGAGCATTTGCATTGAAAAACCAACTTCAGCAACGCTAGTTTGGGATCCACAGTTAAAATCAGACAAGCTCACATACCTCTATTTATGCAGTATTGCTACAAAACTGAATTCTCATCAAGTCATGAAATTCACAGTAGAATAAAAAAGAACTGTGTCTCCAGCTTCCAAATAAGATATTTCTAAAATAATTTGGCTGCCATTTGGGCAAATATATATGTGTGTTTTGTCTTGACAGCCTGTCAACTGGAAGACAGTTCTTGAACATCACATTCATTTCAATTTAATATTGGTAAATTTCTCAATTAGAATTGTATTCTTCACTTTCCGCACAATGAAATCCCTCAGCATTTGCTGGCATTCCTCGGGGCATACAGGTGCACGTGCTGGCATTTCTGGCACAGCAAAGGAAGAAAAATGAAAGAAGGAAGGAGGGGAGGGAAGAGACAGGCTAAGGAAGAACAGTGGTAAGGGGGAGAAAAAAGAGATAGTAGCTGACCTTCTTTCAGATATTCACCTTCATGAGAAATGAAGGGAATAATTCACACTTCACAATAAAATAGTGCAGCCGCCTCTGCTTCCTTTAGCCAGAGAGGTTGTAATCACACAGACACTAGACATCCAATGAATCAAATCGATATATAAAGAAAGGTCCAAAGGTAAGGTGGGAAACAGGTTAATAAAAATAATTTTAAAGCCATAAACAACAACCAATTGTGGAACACTTATTTACTTTTTGGCATACCTTTACATTGTACTTTGTCATGCAAGTCCCACACAATGAAAGAAACATAAAAATTATTATCCTTGCTTTGTAGCTAAAGAAAATGGCAATAATTTAACCTCCCTAAACTTCATAGTCAACCTGATAATAAGGGACAGAACCAGGATTCAAACTCACACCGGAAACTTCAGCACATCCCCTGTGGTTTTTGGAAGACATGTCACAGGCTAAAAATATATATACATATATGTATATAAAATATCCTTATATATGTATCATATATATGATACACATATCATATATCTTTATATCTCTTTATATATGTATCCTATATCTTTATATATGATATATGTATCACATATCTTTATATATTATATATGTATCACATATCTTTATATATTATATATGTATCATATATATCTTTATATATTATATGTATCATATACAACACACATAACTGTATGAATTCTATATACAATACATATATGTTAGTGTGGATTATTTAAATGTCTATTAGCAAAAACATTTTAGATGGAGAGATATATACAAGTATGTATGTATTTACAAGTGCACATAGGCACTTCATTATATAGCTAATTTTATATACATATTTATGTATTTATTTATTTTTTGAGACGGAGTCTCACACTGTCACCCAGGCTGGAGTGCAGTGGCACGATCTCCGCTCACTGCAACCTCCACCTGCCAGGTTCAAGTGAATCCCCGTCTCAGCCTCCCGAGTAGCTAGGATTACAGGCACACGCCACCACACCGAGCTAATTTTTGTATTTTTAGTAGGGACAGGGTTTCACCATGCTGGCTGCTAGTAATATATTTTAAATCCTTTTCTTATCTGAAAATGGACTTGATGTTTGCAGATGTTTCTGCAGTTTTCTTTCTCAACATATTAATCAGACACATGACTTACATACACAGAAAACAGAGCCTCTGACACACTTACAATCAATAGATATAGGCTTGGCATGAAGATGTAGAAATCATAATGAGGCAAAAATAACAGCTTCTCTATTCGACGTTTATTAACAATTAAGATAAAGTGTGCTGTATGTTTTGTGGGCAGCAATCATTCATTAAAACCATCTTACTCTAATCTACATGAAAGGATGAATTAGAAAGTCATCCGGCCTAAATGAAATGACCAAACAACATGAAAAAAAGAGAAAAATATATAGTTTCTCAGTTCCTGTTTGTAAGTCAGAAGCCAAACGAAGTGAAAAGATGGAGGTGTTTTTGCTTGTTTATGTGTTTTTTATGTGTGTGTGTGGGTGGTGATGGTAGAAAGATAACTTTCGGAGCGAAAAACACAGAAGTTTTCCTAGGAAAAGTGTCATTCCAGCCAGCCATAAAGAAACAATTTTGGGCCGGGCACAGTGGTTCACAACTGTAATCCTAGCACTTTGGGAAGCTGAAGGGGGCAGATCACGAGGTCAGGAGTTCAAGACCAGCCTGACCAACATGGTGAAACCATGTCTCTACTTAAAATACAAAAATTAGCCAGGCATGGTGACATGTTCCTGTAATCCCAGCTACTCAGGAGGCTGAGGCAGGAGAATTGTGTGAACCAGGGAGGCGGAGTTTGCAGTGAGCAGAGATCATGCCATTGCACTCCAGCCTGGGAAACAGAATGAGACTCCATCTCAAAAAAAATAAATAAATAAGTAAAATAAGTAATTTTGATAAGAAGGAAAAAAAAAATAGAGCTCCTTTCACAAGAGGTAGATAAAGTGGAGTCTTGGCAGAAGAAATATATGAGTAACAAATGAAGACCTGAAATCACTTGTGATTTGCTGCCAACCAAAGTCAGCAATACGATATGACCCAAGTCATATTGTAGGTAGGTAAGAAAAGAATGAAATGAAGCCAGACCATGAAAAGTCCCCCTGGGTAAGTAGCTGAACACCAATAAAATGTAAGGGATATTTTTTCCTCTGGGATAAATACATATGTCAGCTAAGAAATAACATGGTTGGAATCCAGCACACTATTTGGAAAATTTCTGAGATCATCAATAATCCAGTGAGGGTCATTAAGATATGATTTTGGAGAGTGGTCAAAAGAAAGGAATGGGACGATGCATCAAGATTACACAGCAGTCAGTAGTGGCTGGAATTAGGGATTAAATGGACAGGCTACTGGTGAGGCTTAATGAGTAAAAACAGATTCAACAGTATCACTTGCATGTTTTACATGAGATTTTAGAGAGCATTGGACTCACTGATAAAGTCAAAGAAGTCAGAAAACAGACAAAAAAAAATTTCATGAAAGGAATTAAGTCTGATTTTTTTTTTCTACCCAAAAGTGACTGCAATGTCATTCTGGGATATTCTGTCCAGTCATTTTTTTCTATGTATTTCTTAAAATTATACTTTAAGTTCTGGGATACATGTGCAGAATGTGCAGATTTGTTACATAGGTATACATGTGCTATGGTGGTTTGCTGCACCCATCAATCAATCATCTACATTAGGTATTTATCCCAGTGCTATTCCTCCCCTAAGTCCCCACAACCTGACAGGCCCCGGTGTGTGATATTCCCTTCCCTGTGTCCATGTGTTCTCATTGTTCAACTCCCACTATGAGTGAGAACATACGATGTTTGGGTTTCTGTTCCTGTGTTAGTTTGCTGAGGATGATGGTTTCCAGCTTTATCCACGTACATAGTTTGATTTTTAATGTGAAATTTGAGTTGCCTTTGAAATATCCAGATGATAATGTTCATAAAGCAATTGACAATGTGGATTAACAGCTTAAGCAGAACAATGGGGCAAGGCATATAACTTTTACAGCCAGCCACATTAAACAAACGGCTGAAGATACAGGGGTGACCGTGAAAGACAATGGAGGGAAGGAGAGAGAAAAGGAGATGGCAAGGGGATAAAGAGAAGAAGAAACACGAGGAGGAGAAGATGAAGGAGGAGAACTAATGGAGAAGGGTGAGAAAGAGGAAGAGGGATAGCACAAGGTAGTATGGGGAAGAAAAAAGAACTCTGAGGAACAAAATAACCTTAAAGAGTACACGACAAAATAAGAGAAAGTCATTCAAACATAAAACACATCAAGTCAAGGAGAGCAACTAGTATATTCTCTTTCTCAGAAATGCATGAGAATAACTTACTTGCAAATTAAGTCATTTATTCTACAAAAGATTTTTCTTTATTTGAAATTTAAATTCCAACTAATTTCCATCAGTAATGTTATAAAGACACACACACACACACACACACGAGTATGTCACTGAATTGCTAAATTAAAATATCAGGACCACATTTGGGAGGTAAGGACATTCTGTGCTATACCTGATAATGGTCACCCAATTTAGCCTTGGAAACCACAATCAATACTTGGCCTTTATTTGAGTCTAAAGTGAAGATGTTACTGAAGACACTATATGTCTGTATACTTCCTCTGGTGTTCATATCTTTATTTATTTGCAATTTTCTTGAGCAATTTGATTTTATAAAACTTGTGAACAGGGTTCTTGATCAGATTTCCTTTTTTATTTTTTCTCGCAGTTCCTTTAATCCTAAATTTGGGGGCTTTAAATAATGAATATACATGTCCGTATTCACCAAATTCTGGCTTCCAATTTATCTCTACCTGTGTTTATTTGTTTTATCTTGTTCATCTGCTTCAAACCTATGTGACTTTACTACATAGCGTGCATCCTTATAGGCTGTCTTAAATGCAATTTGAAACAAACTTGTATATGCATTACACATTTTTAAAAAATGGCTATTGTAATCTTATACTTTGAACTTTAGATTCTGCCTACTACTTTTATCATACAAGGAAAAGCTCTAAAATCCTTCCTTTTATTATAGAATATCTAGATTGAGGGGTTTCTTATCATCAAGGCTAGGTTTATGGATAGATAAGCAGATCCAAAGAGGAAGAAACAAGAATAAAATCATGTTTGAAATACAGATTGCTCTGTAATATGTAATGGGTTCTTCAATGGCTCAGAAAAATTGAGAGTGGGTCAATGGTACTAGCAGTCACTCCTAAAAAATGTTAAGATGGGGCCGGGCGCGGTGGCTCACGCCTGTAATCCCAGCACTTTGGGAGGCCAAGGCGGGCCAAGGTCAGGAGATCGAGACCACGGTGAAACCCCGTCTCTACTAAAAATACAAAAAATTAGCCAGGCGTGGTGGCGGGCACCTGTAGTCCCAGCTACTCGGGAGACTGAGGCAGGAGAATGGCGTGAACCCGGGAGGCGGAGCTTGCAGTGAGCCAAGATCGCGCCACTGCACTCCAGCCTGGGTGACAGAGCGAGACTCCGTCTCAAAAAAAAAAAAAAAAAAAAAAAAAATGTTAAGATGGACACAAATACAGAGGCCCTTGGTAATCGTGACTGCCTAATCCACCCTAGACACAAACCACCAGAGCAACCTAGTATCTGGCTGACGACAGGCCTAGATGACTTTCTATTTCTCTGTGTGCTGCATCTGCATGTGAATATACACAAACAAATAATTAAACATCAAGCAAATATCAACAGGATTAGCTTGGCATGTTAGAACAAATCTTGATAAATCCGCCTCAGTAACAATACTCAAACTACAAGTCTATGAGAGGAATACAAATTCAGCCTATTGAAGTATTGTCATGTAAGGAAAGCTATTTTAATAAACTTGCTCTTCCGTCAGTTCCTATTACTAAGGGACCAAAGCTACTGAGCTGCGGAACTTAGGCCAAAAAGGGGAATTTGGAAATGCAAATTAGAGATAAGGCGGTAATAAATGTCTTTTATTCAGCAATACATGATCCTTGATGCCAGGAGCTATTTTAAAGATGACTTTTAATAGGTCTGTGAAATTGGAAGCATACATACCCAAAATGGACATTTCTGGTACAGTAGCATGATAGGGTCCATTAAGAAACTCTGGTGCGTTGTCATTGATGTCTTGAACTTTAATAATAAATTCAGACGGAGGCTCCAGAGGTTTGCTTGTCTCCCAATCCACTGCTTGAGCTGTTAGGGTATACTCAGCCTTCTCCTCCCGGTCAAGTCTTTTTATAGCATGGATATCTCCAGTTACATCATTTATTTGAAAGATGGTCCCAGCTCCATCACCTGATAGGATATACTTGATTTTTTTGCTCCCAGGATCCAGGTCTGTGTGTAGCTAAAATGAAAAATGGCATTAGTTAGTGATAGAGCAACCTGAAAAGTTATTTTTTTAACTACCTCCTTTTTGAATATCAAGTTGGTTCTTTTTACACAACATCATCAATTTCTGCTAATAGTAGCTGTACAAAGCGTATGCAGCTGTGCGGATATCAATTAAGAATAAAATATAATGAAATTCACCTAAATAAGTTAGAGCAGTCCTTAAAAAGTACTCTGGCCTGTTTAGTACAAAACAACATGCTTTTAGAATGATAAAAAGGTCAAGGAGAAAAATACAAAAATATATGTTTTATTTTCAATCTATTACATTTATTTAAATTATTATGATTAGTTACTTTTTATGGGTCAATATCTGTATGCCCAGTACTAGGTGAATCACTTCTCATATAATCATTTCCTTTTTATTTAAAAAACTGGGTTAAGAATGTTTCATATGAAACATAAGAAAACTGATGCTGAACAAGGCACATATTTATCTCTCCAAGGTTGACATTTGACAGACTCAAGTGAGGTAGATTCAGAATTCAATTCAGATCTGCCTGTGATATTTATACAAACAAAAGTAATTCTAATATATTGACTGATATTAAGATATTACATTTTTGAAAGCCTTTTTTCCTTTAGTTTGGACAATTCTTCTAGTCCAGGAAAATCATTCCCATTTTATAGAGAAGAACACTGAGGCCAGGATATAGGAGTACCTTTTCCAGAAATGGAACACCCCAGAAAATGACAACTTTTCACCATGAACCCAAATCCATTTTTGGTCATAGCAATGAATATTTACTGAATTTGTGTGTCAGGCAAATTCTCTGCCTAAAACACTGTGGTAGGTACCAGGGAAAACAGAATCCCTGGTTTTAAGGTTCTGACAATTTTCTCCCAAGCAGGAGACAGGAGTATTCTGATATTATACATGGTGTTTCTCCTGTTTAAAAAAAAAAAAACTAACATAAAATAAAATAATAATATATATATTTGGGGATTTGAATTTTTAAAAGACAAGTCCATTACAATGTACTACTTCAACGTACATATTTTCAGTTTAATTCAATTACTTAATTGCCAATATAGTTCCAGCTGAGATTTCAAATATTTGTTCCAAAAAAAAAAAAACTGTCTTGTGGAAAGAAACGCCTAGAAATTCAAAAGACGCTGTATTCTCTTGGGATTCCCTTTATTCAGAACAGCCTCTTTCACTTTCTTCGACAATTTAAATTGTATTAAGCCCTTCAATAAGTGAAAAGAAAGGCTTATAAAAAAGACGTAAAATAGCAACAAAGATTCCAAATGCATCTAGATCTCCTACTTTCCCTTTGCATATTTTTTAAAGTTAAAGCATACAATTACATCAAATATTTATTGATTCTCAAAACGTATCCCTTTCATTTATTGTATAAAATGTATTAGCATGAACAAATATTGAAATGCCACTTTATCTTAATGAATGTGGGATTATAATTCATTAATGTGATATTAATCCTAATTTATGATCATTTTAATTTATGTGCATTTTAATATTTCCATTAGCATTTTTATTAAAAAATTTGAATAATATATACTTCATGGAAGTTTCCATTCACATACAAAGAGTTCTTGAGACACAGAAGGGATCACTATGTATATTTTTGCCCACAAAATTTTGTTAATTAACAAATAAACTATTGCATTTCGTGTCATTATTATTTATGTTAAAACTTATTTGTGCCATATTTTCTTCTAATTACCAATAGCCTCTGATTATTAAATGGTATTACAATTTTATGTTTTAATGCTCCCTTGTGTTTAAAAATAACTAAGGGAAGTAACTAATGATAAAAAAGAAGCATCGGTTTTTTCGGTTTGGTTTTTTGTTGTTGTTGTTGTTGTTTTTGAGACACAGTCTCGCTCTGTCGCCCAGGCTGGAGTGCAGTGGTGCGATCTCAGCTCACTGCAAGCTCCGCCTCCCGGGTTCATGCCATTCTCCTGACTCAGCCTCCTGAGTAGCTGGGACTACAGGCACCTGCCAAGGCGCCTGGCTAATTTTTTGTATTTTTAGTAGAGACGGGGTTTCACTGTGGTCTCGATCTCCTGACCTTGTGATCCACCCACCTCGGCCTCCCAAAGTGCTGGGATTACAGGCATGAGCCCCTGTGCCCGGCGAAGCATAGGTTTTTGAAAGAACAAAACACAAAGCTAAGATTCCGGTTTCTCTAACTATATAGTTTCTCTAACTATATGAACTATATAGTTAGAGAAATGAGTGAAGAAATTCACTCATTTATTTGTGTTTCAGTTACTTTGCCTAGAAGACAGGGATAAAGCATCTATGTGCAGAATTGATTTTAGAAACTGAGACCATCCAGCTATCTGAAAATTATTAAAACAGAGAAGAGGCACTATTAAGTGTCCATTTTTCCTTCATGTCACATTCGGTCATATGCAACTATCTGAAAACACTGTGATAATCCCAGTTCCAATGTAAGTGAAAGCAAATTCTCAAGACTCCCTTCAAAAATAGCTTTTAAACATATAGCACTTTAAAAAAAATGAGGTATATACTTCCTCTTGCTTTCTGAAATTTTACTTTCAGCTTATCTAAGTAAAATCCAGATCCTGGGGCCAATGATAATCTCAGAACAGAATATTGTATATATGAATATTCATTTATTTCATCCTTTTATTTGTATCACACACACTGACACACACAGACATGTATATACTCATGACTCAAGTCATGTACCTGCACATGACTTGTTCAGGTGACCAACTTGATAATACAAGAAAAGACTGTAGGTGTGCAAAATCAGCAATTTACAGAGAGCAGTTACCGAGGCTGCAGGTCTGGCCCTCCAAAGTATTCAGGATACATGGTTACGAGTTGTAGCTTTTTCTGTCAGTCTTCATATAAGTGTGTCATACTCTGTTCACTTAATGCAACAACACTGCCCCATCAATGTACCCCACCTAAGAACTCCCTCTCTGAGATTATGGAGCCAAAGATATCCCAAGTGCACTGAATGTTCACATACGTGCATCATTTAGAACACGGATGCCCAACTTCTGGGCCGTGAACTAATTCTGGTCCGGGCCTCAGGGCAGGAGGTGAGCAGCAGGTGAGCTAATATTACTGCTTAAAAAATACTCTGGACTGTTTGGTATAAACCAAAATGCTTTTAAAATGATTTTTAAAAAGGTCAAGGAGAAAAAAAAGTGTTATTTTCAACTTACTGATACACTTATTTAAAGTTATTATGATTAGTTACCCTTTATGGGTCACTACGTGTATGATAAGGACTATGTGAATCACTTCCCATATAATCATTTCCTTTTTAGAAACATAAAATGAGCTAAGAATGTTTCATGTGAAACATACAAAACACAGAGTGGATACATGGTTACAAGCTGCTGTTTTTTTTTTTTGCTGCTCTTCACATAAGTGTGTTATACTTTGTTCACATAACAACAACACTGCCCTGTGAACATATCCACCCAGAACCCTTTGTCAGACCAGCAGAGGCATTAGATTCTCATAGGAGCAGGAACCCTGTTGGGAACTACACATGCATGGGATCTAGGTTGCATGCTCCCTATGAGAATCTAATGCCTGATGATCTGAAGTAGATTCGTTTCATCTGGAAAGCAAAATCCCACCTTCTCCAGTCCGTAGAAAAATTGTCTTCCACAAAACTGGTCCTTGGTGACAAAACGTCTGGGGAAGGGTGATCTAGAGGAACGAGTGCCATCTCTTCCAAGGGCTGTTTCTGCTAACCAGAGCAGGATCAGAATCACATGCAATCCTGCCTGGGCAGGTAGGACTCACTCAGCTGGCTGTGTTACAATAAGATCGCATTCATTCATACAATCAACCCCATGCTCTTCTCCGTCTTAGGGATGGAGGTAGAGTAATAAAAAACACAGACAAAGTCCCTGCTCTCAAAATACCAGAATTTTGTGGGAGACCGAAACAAACAGAAAATTTATGGGAAATAGAGCCTTTAATATATTAATATTATTAATAATTAACTACATAGTAATATATTGTTAATATTTGTAATTAATACATACAATTATGGTTATTATTAATGTGTTGACTACTTATCACCTGGTAAACATTTCATATTTATGATGTTATTCTCACAGCAAACTAGAAACCATTTCTTCATTTTACCAATGAGATGATTGAGATTCAGAGATTTTCACACAACTTTTCCAGAGAGTTTATAATCTGCAAGTAGCAAACTTAATGGCACAAGCTTTCGAGTTCATTTCTGGATTCAAACGCATGCTCTAAGAGCTATGCTAAGAAAGGAACTGAGGGCTGTGAGAGCATACAGAAATTTTACATGACCCAGAAAATAGGGTATAGAGGGACAGAAAGTCTACCCCAAAGAAGTAATGATTAAAACTTGAGAGGCAGGAGAATCATTGAACCCAGGAGGTGGAAGTTGCAGTGAGCCAAGATTGTGCCATTCTACTCCAGCCTGAGCAACAGAGCAAGACTCTGTCTTGAAAAAAAAATTCCTTCAATTTCAGGAATCCTAACAGGACTGCTACATAATTGAGCTGAATTGTGTGTATCAGCACCATTACACCCTCATCATCTTCCATATATTTGCATAACACCTTCCAATTAAAAGACAAGATTTTACTATAAAAGTTTCATGGGAAGAATCATTTGCATTTCGTTCTCCTTTGTATTTCCTCTGCCTAGTAAGGTGTCTGGCCTATTGTTGGAAGCTCGGTAAATATTTGTGGAGTAAAGTGAAAATAAAGGAATGGAAAGAAAGGATATTTTTCCATTTATTTTCAAAACAATGATTTTAAAAAGAAGACAAAGGAATTTAGAAAAATAAGTCCTAGGGCCCTAAAATCTTACGTAAGATAAATGCAGAGCCCTTGAATTTCCTCAAGTATGTATTCAAATTTAGCATCCAACATGGGAATTGAGACATTTTAAAGGGGCTGATGGAAGAAAAGATGGGTAGGTGATAGACAGATGGGTAATGGATGAATAATGGATGATAGATGCCAATTATCTTGTACACAGACATCACTGCTTTCGAAATCAGAGTAAGAACCTTTGTCTTCAATATCATTCATATCCTTCTCAAGGTTGCACATACTGATTGTGAAAAAAATGCAAATTACTTTTTCATCCTCTCACACAGGATTCTTCACGAACCTAAAGTAATCCTAGGACAACGGCACCAAGAGTAGTTAAATTCTCCTTTGTGGGTAGCTATCTTAATACCAAATTATGCCTCAGTTACCAGAGAAGATCAAACTGGGCCACTCTGCCTACCTCTTCCTCTAGAATAAGATGAGGATTGGGATTGAGTAAATTACAAGGGAAATTGTTCCACATCTGAAAATCAGGTAGCTCTGACATCAGAACTCATTTTGAAGTTTCACTCTATCAAGAAGGACATCATGGGAAAGTTTCTCCAAGTACCTAAGGGCCAGGCATGGTGGTTCATGCTTGTAATCCAAGCACTTAGAGAGGCTGAGGCAGACAGATTGCTTGAGCCCAGGAGTTCAAGGCCAGCCTGAGCAGCAAAGTGAGACCCTGTATCTACAAAAAAATAGAAAAAATTAGCCAGGCATGGTGGTGCATGTCTGTAGTCCCAGCTACCCAGGAGGACAAGGTGGGAAGATGATGTGAGCCTGGGTGTCGAGGCTGCAGTGAGCCATGATTGTACCACTGCACTCCAACCTAGGTGACAGAGTGAGACCCTGTTGCAAAAACAAAAAAAAAAAAGTGAAGTAAAGAAAGAAATAAAAAGAAATATATAAGTTACTGGGGAGAAAACCTACATCTTTTAGAACCCAAAGAGTTAACAGGGGCCGGGTGCGGTGGCTTACACCTGTAATCCCAGGACTTTGGGAGGCCAAGGCAGGCAGATCACGAGGTCAGGAGATCGAGACCATCCTGGCTAACACGGTGAATCCCCGTCTCTACTAAAATACAAAAAATTAGCTGGGCGGCGTGGCGGGCGCCTGTAGTCCCAGCTTCTTGGGAGGCTGAGGCAGGAGAACGGCGTGAACCCAGGAGGCGGAGCTTGCGGTGAGCCGAGATCATGCCACTGCACTCCAGCCTGGGTGACAGAGTGAGACTCCATCTCAAAAAAAAAAAAAGGTTGACAGGGATCGCTGCAATATGAATCTCTGTCATATACTGATCCCAATTTTTCATGAATCTGCTCACCCTGAGAGAGGAGAGCAAGCTTAGCATTCTTGAATCAAATTACATCTTAGCATTATTTTCTCCAAATCTAGCAAAGTACCTGTCAGGGATAGAGAGAGAAACTGGGTTGCTGGCTATCAATCTATCAGTGAATGAATTACAATCCTTAACTCAGATCCATTCAATATCAAAGATGGGACCAGGGACTTTGACATGATACTAGTTTTGGGCCTAAGTCTCCAAAATGGTGAGCATATAGGACTTCAATCTAGAGCAGACAAATGTTTAGGCTACTAGGACAGTGAAAGGGTAGGAAGGAGAAAGAAAAGGAGGAGCCGAAGACTTTTTTGCATGTTTCTGAACTATTACCAAAAGGATCAGGAGTAAGCCTTGAAATTGACTCATGTGGCCGGGCGCGGTGGCTCACGCCTGTAATCCAGCACTCTGGGAGGCTGAGGCGGGTGGATCATGAGGTCAGGAGATCGAGACCATCCTGACTAACACGGTGAAACCCCGTCTCTACTAAAAATCCAAAAAAAAAAAAAAAAAAAAACCTAGCTAGGCGTGGTGGCGGGCGCCTGCAGTCCCAGGTACTCGGGAGGCTGAGGCAGCAGAATGGCGTGAACCCGGGGGCGGAGCTTGCAGTGAGCCAAGATCGCCACACTGCACTCCAGCCTGGGTGACAGAGAGAGACTCCGTCTCAAAAAAAAAAAAAAGAAAAGAAAAGAAATTGACTCATGTTAACTTCCATTCAGCCTTCTTGCATACTACAGAACATCTCACAATGAATGTTACCAAAGGTGAAATAGACCATTCAAGAAACCGTGAGGTGCCATCATTGTTTTCAGGGAGAACCCACTTGTGATTGATGCTTTGGAGCTGAATAAAGCATCACGTGATGGTGGTAGATGGAATGGGAGGAGGGAGGCTTCAGGCTGCACCACATAATTTGGAAAATGCCTTTATATGCTGAAATGTTTTACTGCTACAGTCAATCTAAATAAGCCAAATATAGTTCTCTCATTCAGTCCTTCCATTCTTAACAAGTTGCAGAAACAAATTACATCATAAAATTAAAGCTAGGCAATAAGCATACAAACACCCCAAAATTTTAGTTAAAATTAAGTTTGGAATATGCAATGACCCTCATGATCACATAGTCTAAGGAAACAATATTTCTGTGAAATAAAAACACTTCTCAAGGTAATTCTCATATTATACCAAAGTACTCTTAAATTTGTCTTACAAAGTGAAAGGCTAAAGGAGAAATAATCCTTGATCAAATGAAAAGAACACAGTATCCTACAGTGGAAATAACCTCTGCTCTACAAAAAAAAGAAAGAAAAATACTTAATATTTTATGACAGGCAAATGTGTAGCATTTGATACTTCATACATGCTTTCCTTGCATTCTGTGTCAGCTGCTGGTGTGAGCATCGAACAGCTTGACCTGGCCATGGGGACTGGTGCCCAGAGAAATAGAAAATTGAAAACAAGCCCCAGTGAACTGCTGTTTTTGGCTGTGAACCCCTGGAAAAAAGTCAAAGAATGGAATGCACTGTTTGTGCTACTCTTGTAAATGGTTAAGTTCCACAAGGGCAAGCCCTCTATGTACATTATTCATCACTATACCAAACAACCAGCATGGTACTTGGCACATATTAAGTGTTCATTAAAGACTAACTTTTTGTCTCCATAAGATATCTCTCAATGCCTTACACTTTGTCAGTGATTTTACACGGATGAATGACTTAGGTGACAGAATTGGATGTAATCCATTGTGTCAGATTCCAGAACTTACACACTTTAGCATAATTTTACAAAGACCCCCAGGAAAGCATGCATAGTTAGTCTGAAGACCTCCTGAGTCTCTAGAGGAGGAGTAGACAGAATAGAGAAGCCTCTCTACTTTGCTCCTGAATGGCAATAGAAATATAATATATACATTTATTTAGAAGCCATGTGTATGAAACCACATGGTCTAGGCACCTTCTGTAAACCAATCTGTCCTGTAAAATTTTGAAATAGAATAAACCTAGAAATAGAAAGGCAGTATACCCAAAAACTCAACTAATAGAAGTGCAAAGAGAGAATATTTGACAAGGAGAGGCTGGCAAGCTTTTTCCCAGGAGAATTCCCAAGCCAATGTTCATGGCCTTGGCAAATTTTCTACAATCTTCGGTCTGGACTACAGTTGTACAGGTTTGGAAACATGTGTCAGCCCTATAGCAAATCCGTTGCTTGTAGCTAGACTCCAATAAAGTTCACGAACCTCATTTTTTTATAAAACATATAATTTCTAAGATTCTGAAATACTTGTTATTATGATGAGCAAATTCTTTTTATATAAGAACCCACACACAAATGAAACCTTTTTGATAGGATTCAGAGAAAGCAAAGTTAGGTGGATTAATTCTGTAATTATGCCAAAAATTAAAATAACTTAAATATGACCATTTAATTTTTTTAAAAGGTCTTAAAAATACACCAAGAATGCTCAAATTCTATATTCTTTCTCTTTTCCTTTGCATTCTGTATTGGAAACGCTGATATTTAACCAAGCTGCCACCAAAAATGGCAACAGAAATCATTTCTTTGGATACATATTTTCTTATGTATGCTGATAATAGTCTGATTAAAATATTAAATCTTACAAGTTTGGAAATCAATGTTTCTCTAAGACAAACAAAGATTTAAAAGTGTTCAGATTATGGGATCTAGAATAAGAGTCTGATAAGAAATAGAGGTAGATTGGAACAAAGATACTGAGAAATTTATTTAACCTCTCCAAGACTAATTTCCTTATTTGCAAGATATTTTAATAACAGTACCCATCCTTTAGAGTTCTTGTCATTATTAACGTTAGATAATAGATAATGCTGTTAAAGGCACAATATGTCCCAGAAACTATGATATTCAAATAAAAAGGCATATAGGATGGACTCTTACGGGGATTAAATTTAGGAAATATAATGATGAGTCTGCCTAACCTGGAATTACTTTCCAAGAAAAGTATACCTATCAGCATATTCTGGGTTAGAATTCAATATACAACATTGATTTACAGTAAAAATAAGAATGTAACTTCTTGAATTAAATTATCTGGACAAAATCTGAGCTTAACGTCTTACATTGGGCAAGTTACTTAATAAATACATATTTGGTATGTACCCATAAAATAAGCAATGATATAAAATAAATCTGGAAGGTTTTATTTCTTGTTTACTTAATAATTATAAGCTGAGATATGGGAAGAGGGTGGTCGATGTGCATTGGGTCAGTGAGTGCCACTTGAGTGGGCAAGAGTGCGAGTGAATAGTAATAGTGAGTCAATTACTAAAAAGAGATTTAGGTGAATAACTCCAAGAGTGGGTGGGTGGATGGATGGATGGATGGATGGATGGATGGATGGATGGATAGATGGATGGATAAATTGATTGATAAGAGAACTAAGAGGAAGAATATGGCTGGATGAGTGATTTTATTAGAAAATGCATGGTTGAAGGGCATGGTAATAAAGCGATGACTAAATAAATGAGATTCTCAGCCATCCTTCCATTTATGTTTCAATGCACATTAAATGTTTTAAATAAATTTATGAATAAACCAATAGATGCACTGATGAGTGGGTAGGCTGCAAGAACCACAGTGTTATCGCAAAAGATAGATTTGGGAAAAAAACTAACAAGTTATTCTGTCCCAGGGCATTACTCCTCATTTTGCACTAAAGCAGGCATAGGCATTGGAAGTCAAACTTTAATTACAAGAGATTCTTCTATAAAGAGCTTTGGTACATATTTGATTTTCATCAACACAGTATCTCTTTATGAATTCCCTAACCCTCCCACCTCTCTCTCTCTTTCTCTCTTGATAGGTAGATGAATAGAGATATAGATATGTATATAGATATGGATACAGATATCCATCCATTCTATAAAGAAAGGAGAAGTTTTTGACAAAAACCCAGTGAAGTAATAAATGATGAAAGTAAGAATAAGACTGAAAAATACACCCAAGTTTATCAGCCAAACAAAAGAAGTGCATCTTACAGAGATATGGATATTTAACACACATAACAAATATTCAGAAAATTTTCCTAAGGGTAAGTCACAGTGGAACATTAGATTGTACTGTCAAAAAGTGTGAAATCCTGAGAGAATGTTGTATCAATGCTCTTTATGTTTCAAAGAGCTTGATTAACAAGAGTACTAATAGGAGCTGAAAATATGAGATAGATTTCTGATACAGTAATCGCAATCACTCACGAAACAGGATGCATCTTGTTACTCAAATAAGCGACAATAGCACAGCGGGAAGGAACACAGTAGATAACCAAATAACAGTCATCTACTATGAAATTCCATATTTATAAAGGGAGTATGGGGCAATCAAAATGCTGTGAACTTGGAACAGAATTGCAATTGAGGTTAAAAAAAAAAAAAAAAGACATACATAAAACTGGAGTTTCATTTGGGCCAAAAAATAGGAGTGTGACAATGGCACATCAGGTTTTTTCCTGAGTCAAAATGCCTGATATTAACTTAGCTGTGTTGCTTACTCCTACTTCTTGAGCAATAAACGGTCTCATTTAAAGCTTTGGAAGAACGCAGAAGCTTGTGACAAAAATCCCTGCTTCACAGAAATAATCACATTTGGAAGTTTCAGTCATGATTACTCAATGAATGGATGAGTAGGTTGATGGATGGATAGGTGAAGGGCTAATCAGATAGATGAGATAATTGGGATGAAGAGAATGGATAGACAAATGGTTTTACTGAGGAATGTATGGGTGGATGAAAGAGAGAATGAGAGCATGACTAAAGAAATTCTCAAACATCCTTCCTTTTAGATAAGTGAAAATCAAAAGACCTCAGTTGAATTACAATGACCAGATATGATCTTGGACAAGTCACTTACATGTTTTAATATTAATTTCCTCTTATTCAAATGTTATTAATAAGGCCATAAGCACCACAGTCAAAAGTCTTCTCAGATTATCATACAGATAATATATACATGAAAGCTTTTTTATAAAACTACTCTCTCAAATATCATTACCCCTATATAGTTTGACTTCCATATCTGTGGGTCCTGCATTCATGTATTCAAACAACCACAAATAGAAAATATTTTTAAAAAGAAAACAATTTTTAAAACACAGCAATAAAAACTAATATTCAATTTCTTAACAAATATGGTATAACAACTATTTACATAGCATTTATATACTATTGTGTATGACAAGTACAGGTTGAATATCCCTTATGCAAAATGCTTGGAAACAGAAGTGTTTCAGATTTTGGATTTTTAGAAAACTTTAACAATTTGCATAGACGTAATGAGATATCTTGGGGATGAGACTCAAGTCCAAACTCAAAATTCATTTATGTTTCATATACACATTATACATACTGCCTGAAGGTATTTTATACAAGATTTTTAATAATTTTGTGCACCAGTCACATGAAGTCAGGTGTCAAATTTTCTACTGGTGGAATCATCTTGGTAATCAAAAAGTTTTGAATTTTGAGAGATTATGGATTTCAGATTTTCAATTAGAGATGCTCAATTTGTCATCTAGATTATTTAAAATAGACAGGAGGATGTACATAGGTTATATGCAAATCCTATGCCAGTGTTTATAAGTAACTTGAGCATTTGTGGATTTTGGAATCCTTGGCGACTCCTGGAACCAACCTCTCATGGATGCTGAAAAATACCTATTATGTAGATTTGGAAACGGTGCCTAGCATGCCATCAGGTCATTCTAATTAAACGCTAATAACGTAGCCTGCACCACTGAAAAGTGTGTGGTGTGTTTGTGTGTGTGCATGTGTAGGTTTCTCCCTTCTCTATTCCACAAACAAAACTTGAAATTTGGCTGAAAAATAAAAACCAAACAAAACTTCAAAGGAAACCTGAAAACCAAAGATGCCCTCTCACTCTTTCACACTAAATAGATCTTTCACACATAAATAAAACTGTTGGAAATATGTATAACTCCTACATTAATAATAATAGTAATATTTTATGAAAATAGAGTAATTTGTTCCATTTCTAATCAAAACCAAAAATAATCCTTTCAAGCCCACTGTTATAGGCCAAATTATTTTCCATCAAAATCCATATGTTGAAGCCCTAACCCCTAATAACTCACAACATAACAAGATTTGGAGACAAGGCCTTTAAACAAAAGTGATTACGTTAAAATAAGGCTGTTAGGTTCCTCATCCAATCTGACTGGTGTCTTTATAAGTAGAGGTAATTTGAACACATATGGAGAGAGCAGGGATGTGAGTGCACAGAGGAAAGACCGTGTCAGGACACAGAGAGAAGGCAGCTGTCACAAACCGAGGAGAGAAGTCTCTGAAAATAGCAAACCTGCTGGAACTCTGATCTCGGACTTCTAGCCTCCAGCACCACGAGAAAACTAATTTCTGTTGCTTAAGTCACCCAGTCTGTGGCATTTTGGTAATGCAGCCCAAGCAAGCTCATATGTCTTCGTAAAGCATACTAAGTAATTATCAACGAATACCTTATAGATGCGAGATGATGGCTGCAGTTTGCAGCGATACTATGCATAGGTATGATTCCAGGTGTGGTAGGTGGAGTAGGTGGAATAGTATCCATTCCCTAATTCCCAGACTTGTAAATATGTGCTTTACCTGTCAAGAGAGATTTTGCAGATGTGACTAAATCAAGCACCTTAAGGTAGGGAGACTTTTTTTTTTTTTCTGGATTATCCAAGTAAACCCAATCTAATCACATGGATCCTTAAAAGAAAAGGTTTTTCTCTTGTATTCAGAAGAAGATCTGACTGCACAATAGTCGGTGAGATGTAACCTTCCTGACTTTGACAATGCAGGAAGGATGCCACTAGCCAAGAAAAGTGTGGGGTCTTCCAGAAGGCTGACAAAGCAAGGATCCAGATTTTCCCCAGAGCTGCCAGAAAGAAACACAACCCAATCAGACACCTTTATCTTGGTCCCGTGAGACCTGTGTTGGACTTCTGACTGACAGAATTATAAGATCATACATATGTTTTATTTTAAGCCACTAAATTTGTAATAATTAGTCACAGCAACAACAGAGAGCCAATACACTATTTTCAATTAATATAAGTAATAGAATTGTGGACATGTTGATATGTTTACAGATGAAGTAGCTAGTGACTTTGGGTAAGCCTTGTATGCTTTCTAACTGTACCTTCCTTCCTTTGTAAAATAAGAGAAGGGGTACTAAATTACTTTTCAGATGTTTTCTAACTCAAATAGCCTGTGAATATTTAGACACAGCCTTCCTGTTTGCATGGCTACACTCGGAAAATATATTGCTACCACAGCTACCCAGATACAGAAGAAAATCTATTCATGTGACTCTTCAGCCATTTCTTCAAGAATACTAATTGAGAGTATCCCTATCCTAGATATATTATATTCATTGTCTATTATTTCATTTAATTATCACGACCCTATGAGGCACATACAAAATTCTCATTTTACATATTCCAGAAACTGAAGATTTGGGATTTAATTGTTTGTTCAATATCACATGTAGCAAGTGATAGAAAAAATGATTCAAACCCAAGACTCTTTGCTTCTCAAGCACATGCTTGTTTTATTGTTTCAATATTGCACACCAGAATCAAGTACGGGACAGAAAAAAATATAAGTCAGCACCTGAAATCAAGGACTCCGCTGTTCACAAAACCAGATGTTCAGTGTTTTCTTTTTAAAGATACATTTTGCATATTCCCTGTTTGCTCAATAATAGTCTTGCGAAGTTAAATCCAAGGTAAGAATTTTCATCACTGCAGCAGGGAGTGACCTCTGAAAATCTGTAATACCCAATTAACACCGCAGGGTCTGACGTCCCCATACTCCCCTGTGGAGAGGAGGCTAAGGATTGAGGTGAGTGATGAAGTGAACAGAACTTTCCCTTTCAAGAAGAACAAGCTTTTGGGAAACCTAGCAAACCTAGAAATTGGAGGTAGAAAGGTGGATGCGGGGCGGGGAGGGTGGCGCCGGACATTTGCAGAAAACAATGACAAGATGAAGAATTACTAGCTATACTTTGCAAATCAGATCCTATCAATGGGAAATATCTATTCCAGAGATCATATATTAATACTGCCCCTTAACAAATATACAGATGAAAACTTTCTTTGCACATTCAACAATATCAGTAATAGTAATATAATGGCACTGATTCAGTACAAAATAGATGCTCAATATATAATTCTGAATAAAGGAAAATGCTCGACTCTATCTCATTTCTTCCTCCAAGTATTTCTATATATTTGAGATAGAAAAAAGTAGATGGATATGTTCATTCGCGACTTCTTCATCCACTCTGATTATTAAAAACGTTGTGTCGACCAGGCGTGGTGGCTCACGCTTGTAATCCCAGCACTTTGGGAGGCCGAGGTGGGAGGATCACGAGGGCAGGAGATGGAGACCATCCTGGCTAACACAGTGAAACTCCGTCTCTACTAAAAATACAAAAAATTAGCCGGGCGTGGTGGCGGGCGCCTGTAGTCCCAGCTACTCAGGAGGCTGAGGCAGCAGAATGGCGTGAACCCAGGAGGCGGAGCTTGCAGTGAGCCGAGATCGCGCCACTGCACTCCAGCCTGGGCGACAGAGCGAGACTCCGTCTCAAAAAAAAAAAAAAAAAAAAATGTTGTGTCGGCTGGGCGCCCTGGCTCACACCTATAATCCCAGCACTTTGGGAGGCCAAGTTGGGCGGATCACCTGAGGTTAGGAGTTGCAGACCTTTCTGGCCAACATGGTGGAACCCCTGTCTCTAATAAAAATACAAAAATTAGTTGGGTGTGGTGGCGCATGCCTGAAGTCCCATCTACTTGGGAGGCTGAGGTAGGATAACTGCTTGAACCCAGGAGGCAGAGGTTGCAGTGAACCGAGATCGTGCCCCTGCACTCCAGCCTGGGCAACAGAGCAAGACTCCATCTCAAAAAATAAGTAAATAAATAAATAAAATAATAATAATAACGTTGTGTCTGACCTGATGAACTCAGGTCACTATTAAATTGTATGGCCTCTTTAAACTTCTTTGTATTGATTAGATACGCTAGTTTCATTTGCAATGAAAAGTTGTCAGCACTGCTAACACAGACACTAATAGATATGGAAAGGAGAGGGAAGAAAAGTGGCAAAAAGCTCACCTTGGCAGGCGTTAGGAGAGAATATTTGCTTTCTGCCGTATTAGTTATTTACTTTCAATATTGGTGCATTTGAGGAGAGGAAAAATATTGGGGGACACGTTATTAATGTAAAAGACTGTCAGAGACACCAGAGGGAGACTCAGATTCCAAAAGATTTCTTTAAATGATAAATATGTAGACTTCACTTTGTCATATTATGAAGTGCTGACATTAAATAAATAAATTGATTTTTAATTATTTTTGCATGTGAGAACTGAGGGTACTTTGAAAGTGACCTTGTGCCAGGATAAAGGCTTGATGCAGTTCAACATTGCACAAATTATTTACCTATTTTTCTGTGTGTGTGTGTGTGTGTGTGTGTGTGTGTGTGTGTGTCTGTCCTTGCAAGGTGGGAGCAGGAGGAGAGAACTGGAGAGAGAGGATGGAAGGATGGAATGCTGCTGTGTTCCTGCTGGCTGAGTTTCAATCGTCTATAGGTAAGGTTTTTAAAAATACCTGGTCATTTTCTTCAGGATGCAGGACAATTTTCTGGATGGCCTTGAACCAACTCAGTTCTCCCTGCTTTCTCTCCTGCACTGTTCAAGAATAACTGTAGAATGTGATGGGAATGCAACATCCTGAGATATGGAAAGACTGGCCAGACAGCCTGGGGTCTGTTCCTGTTCCTGCTACAAACAAGATGTCCTTCAACACTTGAGCCTAGTGTGTCCTGTGCCCCAGGGTATAAATCCTAAGGCAGACTATTTTCTGGAGTCCCTTGGTAGCAGTACAAGTAGGGCATGCACAGACGAGACTTCATCCACCCGGTGCAGCATTACTGAGGCTTGGAGATAGGCTCATCATGAATCCTAGGTCTCTGTTATCCCTTGCTGCCTATCTGTAAGTAACAAATCCACATGTTGTAGCTTGTTATGTGTGTGAACGTTCCATCTCACCAGACTCAGGCCAGGAGTAAAAGTACACTGAAAAGATGCAGTGAACTGAAGTGGTACCTTGTACATAGTGAACCTTCTTTGCACAGGGTGCTGAACAATTCTGGCAAGAAGTAAAGCGGTAAGGTTGGTGAGAAGATCTTCCCTACATCTACAGGAACTACTTCTGTCAGGACTTTAGACCTGAGCTCTGGAAGAAACAGGAGCATCAAGAGTAGCAGGACTCACAGAATGGTCCATAGACCCCTGGCGATCTCTAAGACTCTTCCCAGGCATCCAGGAGGTCAAAGTTATTTACCTTTTTTTTTGAACTGTACTAACATTTGTACTGATGTACATGTAATGATGGGTACAACTGCTGCCACCTCAGTACCAATCAACACAGTGCCACCAACTGTACTAAGAGTCATAGAACTCTTCATTACTCATTCTCAGGATTAAAAAAAAAAAAAAATCCAGTTTCACATAAGAGTGTCTTTCATCAGGCAGTAAAAAATATTTTTATTATAACAGGGTCAGTAATTCACCTAAGACCACCATGCAAAGAATTAAGTTGTCAGAATGACTTCAGTTCTAGTGTTCTTTTCTCTTGATGCATTAAAGATGATTATTTTATCATTAAAAATATTTTTATTAACTCTCAGCCCTATGTACTTACATTTGTAATAATCTGTGATGAAAAGGGAGTACACACAAACCACTTCTGGTACATACCGAACTGTGAGTGTCGACTCAAGAGTGTAGCCTGATTGTTTCATTTGTAAGCTGAACTAACCACTTTATTCGTAAAACCTCATGTTCTTGAAAAAAACAACTGAAAGCAAACTATGGCTATTGTGACTTCTATATTTAGCAGATACTTTATCTAAAATAAATAAAACTATCTTATGCTTTTAAAGATAATCAGTCATAGTTACCCACATCAAAATCGGAACATTCTAGAAAATATTCAAATTTCAGAAAATCTGGATCTGTCCCTGAGATAGAAACTTCTAAATACTTAAATATTTTTCTGTGAAATGCTGATGTTACAAAATATGATTTTTTTGATATTGTATAATAAAATCTGGAAGTTCTACATAGCTCAGTAAACCAGTATTTTCCAAACACATGATGTTAGAAAATTATTAATCAGCAAAAGAGCCATTAAAAGTGCAAAAGAGCAGGGCATGGTAATCCAAGCACTTTGGATTTTGAGGTCATGGGCTGGCCGCAGTGGCTCATGCCTTTAATTCCAGCACTTTGGGAGGCTGAAGCGGGAAGATCACGAGGTCAGGAGTTCAAGAACAGCCAGGCCAACACGGTGAAACCCCATCTCTACTAAAAAATACAAAACTTAGTCGGGCATGGTGGCATGTGCCTGTGATCCCAGCTACTAAGGAGGCTGAGGCAGGAGAATTGCTTGAACCCGGGAGGCGGAGGTTGCAGTGAGCAGAGACCGCACCACTGCACTCCAGACTGGGCGACAGAGCAAGACTCCATCTGGAAAAAAGAAAGAAAATTAGAGATCATATCAATTCTGAACCAACTCTTCAGAGACAAATGAAATATGTAGCCGAAGTTGTCCACGAAATAAAATGAAGTCTCAATTTCTCTTGTGTGTGCACACAGCCCCAGTAATTTAGGACAGATTTTCCTAATCACAGGACAGAAAGAATCCAGTCCTTTGATAACAAATGTTAGCTATCTACCAAATCAATACTGTAGTGCACTTTAAAGAAGTAAACAGCCTGCATCCCTAAATATGTTTCATGCAAATTTTCTGTAGAAAACAATCACCTTCCAGAACCCCCGGGGTGTCCAAAAGAAAGAAAAAAAAATAGAAAAAAAAATCACCTTCTAAAGATATTTTTATTATTATATGAGGAATTCATGTTTACTGTAGAATACACAGCAAATTAAATAAGCATACAGGGCAAAATAAAACACTCCACCCAGAGGCAACCACCTGTGTTTATTATTTATATAAAGAGCCACATAAAGAGAGAATTATGCTATACGTGGAACAGTACTTTATACACTATTTTGCATCCTGCTTTTTTCACTTTATTGTTTTTAGATAATGACATGCCATTTTTATGTATAATTTGTATGTAAATAATATACATGTGAAAAATTTTTTTATGAAAGTTCTTTTTAGAGATCTATTGATGAGAGGGACTTGGATTTTCATAACCATTCCCACTACTGTCCTATGTCGAGGCCACTTTCACTTTGTCATGCTTATAACTAATGCTATGTCCAGCTTTTTTGATCCAGAAGCTATGAAATGTAGATTCATTCACATGGAAGAAATATAAAATCCAGGCAACGATATAAATGTCTTTTTAAAATTCTAAAATTTATAAATCATATACAAATGTATGCAATTTTGGAGGAGTGGGGTATTTTTAAACTTTATTCTTATTGAGAATAGATTAATATAGTTCAAAGTACATGTGATAATTTAATACATTCATATAATTTGTAAAGAATAATTCACTGTACTTGGGATATCCATCACCTTAAATATTTGTATTTTCCTTATGTTAAAACCATTCAAATAATTTATGCAGTCTGGCAAAATATAATTGCCCACCTTCTAACAGTTGAGAAATGAATAATAAAGCTTATTGACAGGTAATAAAATCCATTAAAGTGTCATGTTTCTACCAATACTTCATATATGATATTAAGCTCTATCAATGCTGTCTTATATGTTGCTTCATGTTATTTTTCCCACAACCCTGGGGAATTCTTCCAACAATGAAGGAAATGAGATACCTTGAGGATTAGAATACAGGTGTCTTCATTCCAAATTCAACTCCTTTCATTCCACCATTGGTCAAACACTCAATAAGTGTTTTTTTGTATAAAAAAATTATCTGGATTAAAATTAATTGATAATGGATACCCACTCTCAATCTTTTTAGTCCTCAGTGTCATCACTGATAACTTTTGCCATTAATAACCAATAAAAGTAGCAGCGTGATGTTTGGGAAAAAATTATAGGGTTGGCATTACAAAACATGGGTCTGAAAGCTTCAGTGTATGACCACAGCAAAGTCAAATTTGTTTTGTTTTAATTTAATGAATATTTTAGATATGAGGAAATAAACTCCTCCCTCTTTGAACTGTTGTGAATAACAAGTGAAATACTATATGTCAAATATACAACATAAAGTTAGCATATTCAAGTTCCCTGCCCAGAATATCCTGAGGTGAATATTATCTGAGGTTATTATGAAGCCCTGGCAATCTACATGGCTAGAGGATATATACACACACACATATATGTATATATGTGTATATATACATATATATTTAAATAAAAATACATATATCTCTCATATATGTATATATAAATATATCTAATATATTTAAATATATATACATATATATCTCTTTAGAACTGGGTAAACGTCTGCATGCATCAGAATCATAGGTGTCAGAATCATGAGTATCAGAATCATGAGTAAAAACACAGATCACTGGGCCCTCTCTAGCAATTTTGGGATGGAACATAAAAAAACTTGCATTTCTAGGAAGTTCCTGGGTGATGCTAATATTGTTGATCTAGGCACCACACTACGAGGACCACTGACTTCGAGATCAAAAAGTTATTCTTTTCCGTGGTTGTTGTGTTGTCATTTTAATCCTGATACTCTAAGTCAGATGGTATTATTTGGCAATGCCACTTTTAATAAGTGGTTCAAAATATTTCCATTAGGGAATAATCAATTTTAGTTTCCACACATTTTGGGGGACTTTGGAACATTCACGTCTATGTTGAGATATATCCAACCTAACCCTTTAACAATTATTTATAATACTTCTACTGTCTGCCCAGCATATAGGTTCTCGTCGCATCATCTTGTTAGAGGCCATGGCAGATTCCTATTCCTCTTATAGAGTTAAATATCAGGCCAAAGTTACCTGCTCACCCAGATCCACAGGTACACGATATTTAATAACAAAATTCCTTCCCCACGTCTGATCCCTACATTCACTACTGAAAGTTGTTGAAAATAATAAGCTTGCTAGTTTTCATCAGTGTGTTCTCATGTGAAGGTTAAAGAGCATCATACTCAAACATTGCACTTATAAATATACAGGATCTTGGTGATTGATGGAACAACATAATCAGAAGAAATGAATATTAGTTTTTTTTTTTTAAAAAAAGACTTAAACACTTAAACTAAAAACCTTCTTATCCATGCAGTCATCTTTAGTTACTGCAAGTCTAAAATTCAACCTTCTATTTTTAGCATCAACTCCTGTTTGGGCAGAATAAATCAATAAATAAAAACTATTTAAATAAAGAGCTGTTAATTGTCCTGAGGAGGATTATTTGTAAGACATTCTTAATGTAGGATTTCCATAGAGTTGCTAATTGTTCCGTACTTTGAAATTCATTGTTCTGAGAATGAGATGTGGTTGGTAATGTAAATATCAACCAGGTAGAGGGTGTTACTCTGTATTAGCATCCACATTATTATTCAGTCATAATTAATACGCTCATAAAATAAAGTGTTGACAGCACTCCTATTCAATCATATAGCATATGTTTATAGTCTCACACATTGAGGTGCACACATAATTACAATATATGTGTGAGAGAAATTGCTGAGGCAGTCCAAGAAGCCGTGCTTACACTAATTGAAAACTACCATTGTCCAACTAAAGCAGGTGAGACCACAGGGTGGCAACACTGTCAAAAGCCTATCAGACATGGCCACACTGGTTAAATTACAAGACAGAATAAAATAAGAAGAACAAACAAGGTTTTGTTTTTCTTATTATGGTTGTTTTAATAGAACACTGATCAGCTAATGGCAGTCAGGATACTCATTGTTTCTCCTTACCCCAGTCAAGAAATTAATCTCAATAGGATACTATATCGTTACAGAAAATATCAAGTAGCTCAAAAGCACAACCCATGTCTACTAAAAATATGAAAAAAAAATAGCGCGTGGTGGTGGGCACCTGTAGTCCCAGCTACTAGGGAGGCTGAGGCAGGAGAATGGCGTGAACCCGCGAGGCGGAGCTTGCAGTGAGCCGAGATCTGGCCACTGCACTCCAGCCTGGGCAACAGAACAAGGCTCCGTCTCAAAAAAAAAAAGCACAAAAAAAAGCACAAGGCTTACCTTTCACCAAAATTGATGCTATCTAAGGGAGGAGAAAAATTATTTTTACTGTTAGAGACGCGACTTTGATGGCTTTAGAGAAGCTAAAGCAGTGTGCTATTATAATTTGTTTTATTTAGACCTCATTAGGAAATAATTAATGCATCATGTGTAATTACAGAAGAATCACTCCACACTCATTTCAAAGCATCAAGCAACATGAATTTCAAGGGGAGTTTAAAGTAGGGTCATTCATCTGCAAGAGCACAATATACTACTCCTTTGAGGAAATGTATGTCATAAAATGTTAAATTCAAGACTCATAGTAAATATCCACTTACTCCGTAAATGATTTGACTTCTGAAGTATTTCTTTTTTTTTTTTTTTAATTATTATTATACTTTAAGTTCTAGGGTACATGTGCATAACGTGCACGTTTGTTACATAGGTATACTTGTGCCATGTTGCTGTGCTGCACCCATCAACTCGTCATTTACATCAGGTATAAATCCTATGCAATCCCTCCCCCGTACCCCCTCCCCATAATAGGCCCCAGTGTGTGATGTCCCCCTTCCCGAGTCCAAGTGATCTCATTGTTCAGTTCCCACCTATGAGTGAGAACATGCGGTGTTTGGTTAAGCAGGAAACAACAAAGCAAAACAAAGTCTCTAACATTATGATTTCAAAGGTGACTCCGACCAGTATCAGGTCAGAAAGTAGCAGAGAAAAGAGGAAAAGATGGAGAAAGAAGAATGCAATAAACATATATTAAGAATCTACTATATACCATATACTATTCAAATTGCTTTACATACATTACTTCATCCTTATTATACCTCCACAAGGTCATTTTTATTTTTCTCATTTAATCGATGAGAAATCTGAGTTACAGAGTAGTTAAGTAACCTGCTCCAAGCCACACAAGCTAATAAGCAGCAGAATCATAAAATGCTGGTCTGGGACTCAGAAGGGATGTGTATGTGTATGTGTGTGTGTGTGTGTGTGTGTGTGTGTGTGTGTGTGTATACATTTACAAGTGGGAAAATAAAATCTGTGTTCCAAATATGGGAAGAATGAAATAGAGTAAACATTCATTGAGGTTTGATCCTTCGGCAGATAATTTAAATCACAAGACAAAAAATAAGAAAACAGATATTTGAACCCAAGTATTCCTGACAGCAGCCCATTAATCTCCAATACTTCCCATTCCTTTCCAAAGTCTTCTGATTTATTTATAAACAGTTTTTCTTCCTGTCTTTGTAACACCTTCTAAATTAACACCCTGATCTGTGTCCTTGTTAGCTATTTTTCTAAAGGGTCAGCTCCTGAATTCACCAACAGATGAAAACCATTAGGTGGTAGAAGGACTTTTTTATATCCTTAGGTTTCTATGACACCTGACAGATGGAGCATATGCCCACAAACGACCCAGCATTTAAACAACTGTTGTCTGTGCAACAGAGACAGGTAGAATGCAGTGTGCTCAGTCACAGGAGGCACTATTAAAGGATTCATAATTTTGATTCAATAGATTCCATTATTTCTTTTGTGAGTCTACATGAGTCTCTTTAATAGTAACGGCAATTTTATGTAGACTCACACTGGAGACTGGCATCTAGGGTGTGCTGAGCTAATGGCAAGGTTTGAGAGGAAAAATGGCTACAAAAGGTCTCATTTAAGATCTTATGCACTTTTTATTTGAAGTGGCTAATTACTGCCATTGAACTCTGTCATTCATACCTTTCATGACAATTTCAAGGATAAAGAGTGAAAAACAACAGACACATTAGAAGGCATTGCATGAGTCATTGCCTGTTATCTGAGTGCTCCACCAGTTAGCCTTGGAGATCATTCATATTCATTTCTCTCCTCTTTTCATTTTGCCTTGATTCACTTGTCATGTAATTCAATATCCTTGTACAGTAGAAAGAGTACAGGTTTTGAAGTCATTCGGTCCTCAACCCGAATCCCAGCTTTGTGATTTAAACATCATGTAACTTCAGACCAATCATTTTACTTCTCTTAGCTTCTGTTTCGATATTGCTACAGGGGTAATAATATTTCATGAAGTCAGTATGAGGTTTACATTAACTAGAAGTATGCCTGTTAACTGGAAATAGTAGGTACATAGGTATAGATATATGTATAGTAGATACAGATCTTGATTTGCCAAACATTATTTTATTTCTACTCCCTTAGATCTTACACTAAACACACACACTGTACATATTTTTAATATTGAATCATAGACATTACATATGTATATTTATAAGTATATATATTTGTAAACTAATTCTAGAATTCTATTTGAAATAATGCTAAAACTGCAATTATAATATTAATTAGTTATATGCCTCCTAGACAAATATCAAAAGGTTAATAATTAGTTAATAATTCCACATAAAAGTCACTTTATTCACTAGTTCTGCGACTCAAAACTAGGCTTTCTGTTTATTCCAATCATGAGTAATGTTGGGGTCAGGTGGCACCTAACGGCCCAGGCATCGTCAAACTCTGTGCTGGGGCCGGATCTGTTGTGATGCTCAGGAGATGCGGCATGAGGAGCCCAGTGGCCAACATGGCTACAGCATGATACTGAAGCCCCAGTGTATCAATTTCAAATATGTTTGTTGAAGATATTGTTTAACAAGAGGAGTAGGCTGGTTAAAATATTTGAAAATCCTTGCTGTGGATACACTAATACCTATCCCTACACTACATACAAACACATGAGAGTTCCATTGCAATATTATTTGTATAACTAGTCCTTCCCTTCGGTAAAGTTAGTTCCACTGAATTGCACTTTGCATGTAATAGTTGCACTTTTGTGACCCACATTAAGGAATGCTAGAAATTAAAAGCCGTATGAAACACCTCACTGTGATATTACATGGCTGGTTTTAAGGACATTGCTCATTACACCACCTACTGTACCATTAACAGAAAATACTTAGGGGAAAATAAGTAGTCTCAACAATAAGACAGTAACCAAATTTCTTGACGTGAATCAGTTTATTTTATCTTTTGGGTACTTTGATTTGTACTACTAATCAGCTTTTACACTTCACAAAGAATACTGTGAATCTGAGAGTCAAATTTTTGGCCCTATCAAAAGCAAACTTATAGGAATTCTATCACATAATGTTGCGTATTAGCTACATTTACTATGCCGGTTTTGCTCTCTGATGAAGAAACCTTGACAGCTCTAAGACATGAGATAAGAAAGCTGGTGCCATCTACGGCTCTTGACTGTACTGGGTAACTGCATCTATTGTGTTCCTGCACTATACCTCCTCAGTTGCTGCCTATCTCACCTCCAACTCTAAACCTGGAGACAAAGACTGCGCCCCTAGCCACTGAGTGTTGTAACCTCTTGATTCTAACACTGGCCGCTGTACTAATGCTCCTACTAAGAGTAAATAGTAGAGGTTTAGCATTCTTTTAAATGAGCAAATGGAAATCACACTTTATTTTAGACACACTGTGAAAATGGGCAATATAAGGACTCTTTATCGGTGCTGTTGTATAAGCCATCTCATCAAAATATCCTTTCTCTGTCTACATTGTATTCCAAGAGGCCTACACATTTGGGCCTAAGATGGCATCTGAAAGTTGAAGAAAACTGACATCTACAAAAAAGCGGAAGTGTTTGTCAAGTGACATACATTAGACTATTATTTAATAGAGCTTATAGAGTTGTTTTTAGGTTTTTACCTGCTGTCAGCTCCTGTGTTATGTACTTCCTATGTGTAAGCATCTTGAACCTTGGTTTCCTATTGTGTACAAGGTGGCTGAGGTTACATATCTAGTAGCTTTGGTATCAACCCAGTCATCCTGAATCCAGAACTCTTTCTCTTAACCATATGACCAAAAACAAAATTCTGACTACAAAAGGTTTGAGCTAGGTGTTTTCATTCTCAACTATCTCAGAAAGGGTTGGCTGTTTGCCTACATGGATTCGAGATTCTTAGGAAAATACCTATTATACTGAGCTTACCAGCGGGGATTGCAACAAATCCACAAATGGACTTACTGTACCTTATTTTTTAACAGGTTGGGAATCAATAAATCAATCAATAGATTGATACAAGACTGGGTGGACTGGGTCACATCTGCAACCCACCACTTTGGGAAGTCAAGATGGCAGTATCTCTTGAGGTCAGGAGTTGGAGACCAGTCTGGGCAACAGAAGTCGACCCCATCTCTATAAAACAATTTAAAAATTTTAGCTACACATGGTGGCAAATGCCTGTAGTTCCAGCTACTTGGGAAGCTGAGGCAGGAGGATTGCTTGAGCCCAGGAGTTAGAGGCTGCAGTGAGCTATAATCATGCCACTGCACTCCAGCCTGGGTGACACAGTGAGACCCTAGTCTCTTAAACAAAGCAAAACAAAAAAATTGATATATTCAAAACCCATGTCAATTACATGACTCTGCCAAAAGCCAATATTAAATAAAGTATAGTCATAGGTCAGTTTAACATATGCAGAGTTTGTTCTTCTACGACTCTGTTCCATAACAAATATATGTAAGGGACGGCATTTGAACAGAAGGTTGATTGTTAATCAGTTTGTGATCGCAGTGGTGATTAAAAGTGAAAACTGAAAAACAAGTACTTACTTAAATTTGTATTATCCAGTGCCAAGAGTAAAGAAACATTTAAAGTAAAAAGAGCTGTCAATAGTAAAGGTAAAAATTTTATTAATACAGAGTGATTGCCCAGGAGTTTCCTGTTTAAATTAACAAAAGTTAGAAAACACACACACACACACACACACACACACACACACACACACCCTATGTATATGCAGGTATTTTTTAATGAGAAATTCAAATTTATTATCTTTAAGTGCATATAATCTTTACATGCAAATTAATGAACTGTTGCTAGGATGCACCCCAACTTAAGAACAGGATAAGAATGATTTGAATTTAGCACATTAAGTCACTGACCTTTGCTTACACTACAAATAGATGGCCTATTTGTCAATGCACCCTTGAAAAGTATTTGAAAGTAGCTTATTTCTTTTATGCCAAAAGGACTGTAGGTTTACAACCCTGCAATGACCTTTTGAATTCTGAATTCATCATTCACAAATCTTAAGAGACACTTGCTTTGGGCTTAGAATGTGTGTTAAGAACTATGTGGACTCTTTATTTCATAAAAATAAGCCATAAACTCTTTTTCAGTCCTGGTAAAATAATTTCCAGATTTAAAATACCTAAAGTAAGAGTTTGTACTATATCATTTCTTTCTCCTTGGACCATTGAGGATTTTCTAACCACAATTTTGTCTAGTTAAGAAAAGCAGTCTCTAGATATTTGGATGCAACAAAACAAAAAGCCATCAATGTCACCCCCAGTGAAACTCCTCATGTTATTCTTCAATGTAGAGCTTGAATAGCCCAAGAGATAAAATGCAAGCTTTCAAAAATGCCAAACTTGCTTCCAAATTGGGTTTGACTGGCTAAACGATCATTTAGCCACATTATCAAATTAAACAAGTTACTGAATAGTCACATCAAAGATAGTACTTACTGCAGCATTTTCTGTGTATTTGATTATGCCAATTTGAAATTGTGAGATATAAACATACAGTAATAATATATCATTTAAAATGAAAAAGTTGAAACCATGAGGACCTTTTACTTTTGTTTTGTTTTGTTTCAGAGACAGGGTTTCACTTTGTCGCCCAGGCCAGAGTGCAGTGGCACGATCACTCCACTGTTATCTCGACCTCCTGGGTTCAATCTATCCTCCCACCTCAGCCTTCCAAGTGGCTGAGGCCATGAGTCCACACAACCATGCCCAGCTAATTTTAAAAAAATAATTATTATTTTCATAGAGACGGGAATCTCACTACGTTGCTCAGGCTGGTCTCAAACTCCTGGCCTCAAGTGATCCTTCCACCTCGGTTCCCCAAAGCACTGCAATTACAGGCATGAGCCATTGCACTCAGCCTAATAAGGGCTTTAAAAAAAAAAAAAAATTCATTAGGAATCACCTGTCTCAGGGCATTCTGACTGAATGAAATGTAAGCAGTATGTTGCTCTCGTCACACTGCTGAGCCACTTTTCCCGGATATTAGAAACCCCCACTTTCCATGATTAGTCACTATGCCACCAGTGTCATTTGGGCCCATCAGAAAGCTTGTGAGGGATTTCTCCCATTGTAATGTAAATGTTACATAAAAGTCACATTAATTGTAAATGTTAAGCAAAATGTTAAAGAAAAATGCTACCCACAGTTATAAGACATGCCCTGAAAACATCTATAATACTAAAGGTGTGGTCCTAGGATTTCTGCTAAAAACATAACACACACATGTTCAAGGGGGCTCAAGCACACATACACAAATATAACCTACAACTGGCTTAGAAGAGAAATGTAATAGAATATAATGAAAAAGCACAGAACATCTCCATGATCATAACGTATTATTAATTTAGAAGACAGCACCCTGGGATCTGTTAGAGATATTGCTAAAAACAAAAGACGACGCATTACTAAAACAAAAATGTAGTTTAAAGATTTTGAATAGATGTATTCTGAAAGTGTGTTCAGAGTGTATATATCTGTTTCACCAAATATATGCTGCAAACAAGAACATATTTATGCTCTGTATTAAAGTTAATCTGGAGTCATGTGATTTTTAATATATATAGTGCCTTTGAATATTGTATGACTCCCATATAATGACCCAGAACTCTCTCATGCATACAGTAAAACAATAGTTTAAAGGCGGTGAAAATTGTACCATTGCTTATTTTCTGGGCCCCACTTCTCATTTATTATTTTAAAAAGCAGTTCTTTCATGACCCATTCTAAACCCTGTGGATATAAACGTGAATAAATCAGAGTTGTTTCCGTCTTCTATCAGCCCCTAGAACTTGATTTGAATTTCACAGGAAAAAACACAGTAACTTAAAAAAAATAAAATAAAATAACCAGCTGCAGGGAAAGAAGATCTCAACCTTTAGCCTAGTACTCTAAACTTTAATGTGGACCTATACCTCCTGGGAATCTTGTGAAAATACATATTTTGATTCAGCAGACCCAGGATGGGATCTGAGGTTTTTAATTTCTATGAAGCTTCCAGGTGATATTGAGGTTGTGATCCAGGAAGCCATTGGACACACTTTGAGTAGCAATGCAGAAATACATTCTTTGGTCAGTGTAAATGAGGAATAAGTGCCTTTATTAAAAGGAAGTGGCATTTACCGAAGAGGCTGTTGTCTTCTTTCTTACTCCTAATAGCACTAAGAATGAGATCTTCTCATCTCTATTTTAAATCTACAAAAAAGTAAAATTAAGAGAGATTGTGCAGCCAAATTTAAATCTAGGTTCAGTCCAAAGCTCTTTGTCTTTCCAGTTAACTCCATTGTGCACCAAATTAAGAGAATCAATATTATTCAAAGAGTTTCAGAAATCAGAGTAAGTCCAGTATGGTCAGGCAACAGAGGAGAGTGACAAGAGGAGAGGCTGTATTTGCAGGCAGAAGGCTGTTTGTGGGCATCTTACATTATGTTGCGGGCATAGATATATTAGGGATATTGAACTTTTACCTACAAGGTCTTGGAGAAACTAACAAATGATTTGGAGCAGGAGAGTAACATGTCCAGACATGTATTTTTGAAACATCATTCACATTTCAGTGTGGAAAAAATGACTGAAATAATGTGATTTTGAAAAGATTTTTTTAATTACATATATCCTTTTAAATGTGTAGTGAAATAAACCAGACAAGCAAGGACAGAAATGTGGCTTAGGGTAGCAGCAGCCCAAATGGAGAGATAGTGAGATTGAAGATGTATTTATTGGGATAAATTATTAATAAGTATACTAATTAATCTATGTGCTTGTTTTTTTTTTTTTTTTTTTCTTTTCGTGCTGGTGGTGATTTTTTTGTTTGTTTTTTGCAACCTTCACATGTGGCAAAAGAGACAGAGCTCCAGAAGATTTTTCTCCTACTAATTTAAGGTCTCATATGGTCTAGTACAATTTTACATCAGCTTTTACAATGTTTCCCAAAGAGAGATACACACGTTAATTTTAAGTAGTATAGAGAGAACAATTTAAAAAATACATGGTTTTATTTTTCTCTGAATAAGGAGAGGAACTAACACATCAAAACTTGTGATTGTAGTAATCATGTTGGTTATGTCAGATCAGAAATCATCTGCTATATTCACACGGGATCTATAGCAGGAGTGTGTTTGGATGGTGCTGGCATATGGTACAAACTAAGAAGATAATACCTGAATAAATGAATTTGCCTCATCCCACACCTTCCAGAAGTACGGAGTGGTTCCCAGATTCAGTGGAAGCCAGACATCCTATCTAAACCTCTAGAACACCAGGGTCCTGGCTGCTGAGAACCCCAGGCACACGAGGCTGCTTGGGAAAGGTGAGTAGCAATATGTTTCAGAAGCTTTAGAGGAAAAATATGAAACGTGCTTGGAAATCTGAACAAACGCCCACCTTCAAGCCTTCCCTCCTAATAAGCATAGCTTAAACAACAAAAGGCCTTCTGAGATGCCTTGGGTAAGCTGTAATTCTATGCCAGTTAGTGTAAATTGAGAAACAAAAACAAACGGAAAGATTATGTAAAGATTGAGGACGGACAGTATACGATATTGTATCCTGTGCATTTAAGAACATGGACTGTGGATCACCCACATTTGCTATGGTACCTATGCCATTTATTTAACCTTAAATAATTTACTTATGTTATTACAGTATTTTAGATGGGAAAATATAAAGTCAAAACAGAACTCTGAGAGGTAGGTGTCTGGTATGAAGCAATTAATTAATGGAAGCTTAACTTATCATATCATTATGAGTACTATGACTCTTTCCCTGCCCCTAAACGGATTTAAACTTCTAACCATTTCCCACTCATCTTTGTATCTCTGGCACTGGGCACAAGGCTTAGTGTGTTGTTAGTATTCAAGACACACTTGTAGAATTATCCCATGACCACAAGCACTAAAATCGCCAGAGAATTTAGGTCTGATTGTCACCCGAAGCTTTTCAGGGATAAAAATGTGAGCTTCAGCTTCCAGTGCAATAATTACAACTGCAGGACATGACTCCAAAGTTACATCTCATGCCAAGTCCAAAATAAGCTGACCAGATAGAAAACTGTGTTGAGAGGGTTGCCTGCTGGAAATATTTGGAAATTTTAACACTAATATTAACTATCCCATCGTTTTTTTTGTTTGTTTTTTTTTTTTTTTTTTTTGCATCTTTTGCAAAGCCGTGGTGAATGCAGCCTCTATATAAGAGAGGAGGAAATGATTATACACAGATTGGACATTTGATGACATTATTGATGATAATACTCTGGCGTTCTGCAAGTTCACTTTAGAAGAGGCAAAAGCAGAGCAGTTACAGTCTATCTGCTTTAAACTAGCCTGATAGATGTAAAACTGGGATGCAGTTATCCTATTTTGAATGCATCAGTAAGCTTTAGGATGTTTATGTATGATGTATAACTAGAAAAATAAAGTCATCATATTATTTTATATGAAATGAATTAACCAATATATTTTCATTAAATTTCCATTAAGCTCAAATACAACTTTATGTAGGCAAATTCTGAGTGGAGGAATTTAGAAATGATGAATAGCAGTAGCATATAACTGAAAATAAATATCTAGAACTGTTTCTGGGCTTTAGTAATATAATATTGAGAATGGAATTATACATTTGAATGTCCTCATCTTCATCCCTATCCTGATCAGGAGCTGACACTTACATATCTTTTATGGGAAAGGAAGGAAGAAACCTCCTATTTCTTAAATAGTTATAAAATTTTGTTTCTAAGTCTCTTCCCTGCGAGTTCACTATTCATTTTTCTCTTTGGCTTTATGCTTATTATTTTTGGAGCATCTAGCATATGCCAGACATTTTAGTGTGAATTAAAAGCTCCTAAGTATGTAAGACACTTATGTGCTCATCTGTTGGACTCTGTGTACCTTGAAAAAAGGGAAAATAAACAATGCATGCAGTATAACATCATGGGTACATTTTCAGCCTGTTTAGGAGTCAGTGTGGAAAGCTGTTCATTATTTTTTGGGGACGAGGGCTGTCAATGATAAATTCACATAGTCACAATGATGGGAGCTTAAGACAGTCAGGGTTGTTAAGGTTTATAGCACAAGCTCTGGAACTGAATTTACTGAGTTCAAATCCCAGAGACCCACCACATACTAGCTGTGTCCTTTAAAAAGTCAAGTAACTTGTCAGCAAATCAGTGTTTTTAGCTCTAAAATGGGGGCAATCGTAATACTTACCTTACAAATGTAAGAGTTCAATGAGCTAAATATATAAAAAGAATTTAAAGCGTACCTGTCACATTGTATATACTCAAGGGATATATTTACATTGTTTTAATAAATATTAAATTGAATAGTTATAGCTATTACTCTCTATACCTCCCTGGTAAGAGAAAAAAATAACATTTGAGAAATAATGAATAACTAGAGGAGACGCATGAGTTATGGGGCATTCAGGTAAACAATTATAAGTGCTAAAAATAAAAACAAAAACACCACCAACATTCATTGAATATTTAACACCACCAAACAACCATGCTATGTTCCTGTGTTTCATTCTCACAACTCGGGACAGTAGATAAGGATTGCCAAAAATCATTAGTTTTCTAACAAGATTAAAAAGGCAAGATTGATCATGACTCCATCAAGGAAAGGATAAATGTAGCTGCAAAGAGCGAGGTGAGAAGTCACTTGGAGATGGCAATATGCCACCCGCCTCCCAAAGAGGCATGTTCAAGTATTCATGGATCATCATCCTTCTGATAGCTAAGAAAGACAGATCCAAAAAAACCTGAAGTCTTTTGTCTTGCGGAATGGGATATGCAAGTATGGGGGTCCAGAACTTAACTGATCAGTACAAAGGAGACAAAACTGAGGACTGCCACCAGGGGTCCCACTGATCATTGCCAATGCCCTGCTATGTTTCTCTAATTAAATACTGAATTTAAAAAATAATTTTGGAATACATTAAGAACCTCAGATTTGTCTAAATCTATAGTTCGTTATTAACTTCTAAGCAATATCATCTTTTGTCATATTATTATATTATTTTAAAGTAGTTTTAACATTTAGATGCAAATTAAAATCACGTATCTCTAGGAGATTTTATAAAATAGCAATGACTAGGCATGGCTTCCCTGTATCCTAAAATAGTAGATTGCAGTGGAATTTAGAAATTAGTATTTTTTAAAAGTCTCCCAGGTGATTTTAACCTCCCAGAGTTTTTTCAGGATTGAAATAAATAAATAAATAAATAAATAAAACCTCTATTATTCTACTTTTTTGTGGAGCAGCACTCAAGGGTAGTTAGTGAGTCTTCTCTGTGAAATATAAATCTTTAATTAGTATACTTATACATTTTAAACTTTAAAACATGGTTCTAGATCTATAGTTCTCAAAGACTTGGGGATAAAGAACAAGAGAGAGTTGCTTACTATAGCATGATTTCTGCCATAGGAAAGATCTTGGATTTGTTCTCTAGAACAGAAGGAAACCACCAAAGGACAATTGCTAAGAAAGACTCAGGTTTGTGTCATAGCAAAAATCAAACTGACAAACTGACAATTTGAGGTACAGTTCAATTGAGAGATTACAAGTCTTAATGCTGGACATCAGTGACTAAAGAAATAAACTTTCTGTTTACTATCTGTTCCTTCCTCCCACTTTTCTCAGACTCTGGGGAAATCTGTATAAGCCAAAGAGGGCAGTAAATGGCAGACACTTTATAGTCAAAATGTTCACAGAATAAAAAAATCATAGCAACTCATGGAGATTTGCCTAAAATGTCATCTATTTCCAAACTTTTAGTTACAATAGAGCTAGCATCACATATCTGTAAAGGAACTTGGATATATTCTCCCAAATTATCAAACCTGAGGTATAAACTTCAATGTCTATGAAGTGAACTGCTTGCCTGCTTAAGGAAAAAACTTTCTCTGGGCAGTAACTGAACCCAGGAGTCCTGAGTCAGGGGCTAAACATCTCATTGTGTTTCCTTTTATCAAGGGCACACCTGTTCCTAACTGCTTTCTTTATTTCTATTTATATTTTTAGACTGGAGAAGTGCCAGGAGGATTAATTATACCAGTTAATGTTTCCATTTGAAAGGAGATGATACTCTGTAAGTACTAAATATTATTAAATATAATGGAATTAAATTGCTTTAAAAGAGACAAATGGTATAATTCAGTATTTCACTGATGCCCAGAAAACTACAACACCTCATGTTGAGTCATCAGGATAAAAATAATAGAGTTTTTGTTAATTCCCCAAATCATATATAAAATAATTTCATTGAGTGTATATCTCACCGATTCCTAATGAAACACAGATCTGTGTAAGACATGAGTGGCTGCAGACAATTTGATGAGGAATGTATTAATTACTCAGTCATCCCAAATGGCATTTCTTTTAAAATATACATGATTTCCATGTTCTTACTGTCATTTCAGATCTGAAATAGTTCATTCTAGGAGAAGAATAGCATAAAATTAGGAGTATTCACTCCTTGCATTTAGATATTAATGAGAAGCCCCACCATCCTCACTCTGTGGGAATCTCTCTTTGCCTGAAGGGGAAATGTATACAGCTATTTTTTTGTTTTACCCTGCAATAGCACAGAGCCAGAGGCCCTACGCCTTGTCCACATGTCTAAGAATTGCAAATATACTTCCTAAATGTTAGTGTTAATAAATAATACATATGGCAAGTAACATTAAAATGTAAGGTACTGCAAATAATCAAGCTAGAAATAAATAGATGAATAAAGTGCATCTGCCTGGTAACCTCTTGTTGTTAGTCATAGCTGAGAAAAATCCCTCAAATCTGTCCAAAGATCAACATGTTCAAGGGATTTTTATTCCCAAGGAGTTTTCATGGAAAAGAGGGTGTACTGCATTGAGGTTAAACATGCAGTAGGTTGCCTGGGTCCTTGACCTGACTTCAATGTCTACACACTGTGTGAACTTAAGCAATTTGCTCAATGTTCCTGTGAATTAACACAGTTTTCTCCATAAATGGGATGATGCTAGCTCCAGAACTCATGAGGTTGTTTGTAAAGATTAAATGAGATGATATATGTGAAATGTGCAGCACTGTGTCAGCTAATTAGTAAGCATTTACTAAATGTTCATCATTATCCTAGTACATGTAGCTGTACGGTATAAACACCTCCGTCACTCAGAAAAAGGAAAGGGAAGGAAGATGAAGAAATCAACCAGGGCTCATTCATAGAGAATAAGGCACTCATCTGTTCGTAAGATTCTGAGTTTCTGAATTCCTAGAGGTGATGCTATTTGAGAAATACTTAATGCTCTTTAGAATTGGGTATCAATATGGGTATTGGTATTAGATACAGAAAGATGAAGATGGATAACAAATACTTCTATTTATCACAACAAGTCGACTTGTTTCTAATTAGAATTAAGTTTCACATTTCAATTCAGAAAATATTTGCAAACAAAACATGAATTGGAAAAAAACTTCATTGTTACCTAATCAGGAAAATAAAATGATTTCTAAGTCTTCCAAATTATCAAGATTTATACCCGCAGACATCATTCTAAATTTAAATAAACTAAGTTTGAAGATGGGGAAGAATTATTTTTCCTCCTTTGCAGATTTTTCTTTGACAGCTAAGTTTAATTTATGCTTTCATCGGGCAAACATTCACCAGGTGACTTTTACTCTGATGTTTGAAGAACCCAGCTACCTATTTCATAACATGACATTATAATTTATTAGCATTCCAATTAAAAACATAATTTGTCTATAACCTTCAAGTTTATTATTTATATTGCACCTTCCTAGTAGCTAATAAATCATTTGTAATTGACTATAATACCAAAAAGCTAAATACCAAGCCCTATAATAATCTGAAAATGATGGGCTATGCAAATAGATCTGCCTCTCCTGCTACACATAAAGTTAGAGAAAAGGGTAAAGGTTTAGCAATTTGTAGAAAGATATGAAACAATATTATAAATAGCTGTCACTAACTGACTATCTGCCATTTCCAGGAACGTAAGTATTATTTGTCACATGGCACAGATAAGAAGCTGAGACTCAAAGAATGTAAGAAACCTGTACTACAGCGCGTACACTCCAAATGAGGGGAACAGGATTTTAGCTAGAAATACCTGGTTCACAAACCACTTCCAACACATCTCTTCCAAACCCAAATAAAAGAGGTGCACTCCCTTCTGAGCATATCTCCTTATTAATTCACCCATTTTACCACATCAAAAATAATCAATATCAAAGAGAAAATACAATTCAGTTTTGAATTGTATTTCTAGGTTAGTCATAGATTTTTTTTACATAAAAAGAATTTATTAAAAATAAACATCTACCTCTTATCTCCTTTGACATCTTTCTTATGTCAAATGGTGCACATCAACCTGAGTCACCACAGGATCGAATTATACTCTGCTCCTTGCCCCATCTAATATTTATTTGCACATTAAAGATATCACGACTGGCTAGAACTGGCTTCTGAATATGTGTGCTCCTTATCAAGGCCATAGTTTACAGCTTTGCTAGGGAGAGCTATGCTAATGAACTATTTTATTTATTTATTTATTTATTTAGAGACGGAGTCTCACTGCGTCATCCAGGCTGGAGTGCAGTGGCGTGATCTTGGCTCACTGTAACCTCCACCTCCCAGGATCAAGTGAGTCTCCTGCCTCAGCCTCCTGAGTAGCTGGGACTACTGCAGGCGTGTGCCACCACGCCCAGTTAATTTTTGTACTTTTAGTAGAGACAGGATTTCACCATATTGGCCAGATGGTCTCAATCTCTTGACCTCATGATCCACCCTCCTCGGCCTCCCAAAGTTCTGGGATTACAGGCGTGAGCCACTGCACACAGCTGGCCTATTTTATCGTCAAGAGAGACCTGCAAGAGAGGCTGCTGGAATCCCTAAACTCTCCCTAGATCTGCTGACTCAACAGCAACTGCTTGGCAATAAGATGCCATACAGAACACCTGGAGAGATGCCGCCTTCTCTGTCTTTGTCTATCTTTCAAGTATCCCAGACTCAACTTTTAAGATATCTCAGATCTCAGGACAAGAGAAACACTTGCATAATGATAATCATAAAAACAGTAATAGCATCAATGCTAACAATAAGAAAATGTAGGAAGATGTGGCAATTAGAAAAGAGCGTATTAATCTTGTAGCATTTTGAATGCACATAGAACCCAATCAAGTTGAACTTGACACAGAAAAATATACAGTAATTTCGTGAGAATGCAAGATTGTTTTCAAATAATTGTCACAATCCACAGAAAAATACGCAGTTAAGGCAAATTGCATTCATCTTTTGTTCTCATTTTTTTCATGTACGGACTTAAAAGACAGTTTCAGTTGTATGGTGAAATTTCTAGAGATATGACCTACAAATATGGCTAATACCTTTTTTCCTCTTCTTTTATTAGAAAGTTAAGATTTCTTCAAAGACTATCTTCATATAGCTCTTCTTTGACCCAAAATAATTTGAATTATAATAATGAAAAACAATAAGTAAAACAAAGTATCATATTCTCCCTTGAAATACTCTCTTTTTCTTGATTTCCAGAATATATCCCTCTCCTGTTTTGTTTTGTTTTGTTTGTTTTGTTTTGTTTGAAACAGAGTTTCACTCTTCACTCTTGTTGCCCAGGCTGGAGTGCAATGGCGCAATCTCAGCTCGCTGCAACCTCCGTCTCCCAGATTCAAGCGATTCTCCTGCTTCAGCCTCCCAAGTGGCTGGGATTACAGGCATGTGCCACCAAACTCGGATAATTTTGTGTTTTTCGTAGAGACAGGGTTTCACTATGTTGATCAGGCTGGTCTTGAACTCCTGACCTCATGTGATCCACCCACCTTGCCCTCACAAAGTCCTGGGATTACAGACATGAGCCACCGTATCTGGCCTCCTATTTTGTTTTGTTTTGTTTTCATTTTTCCTGATTGCATTATCTTTCATAATCTTAATCTCCTCTGTTGACACCCTCTTCTTTTGTAGAACTCAAAAGACTGGAGCTTCCTCCAGTAGCATCCTCAATTTTCTCTATTTAAACACTCTCCTTAGGAGATCTTATTTCATCCTTTGATTTCTCCGTTATACATTAACCTGCTCCTCATTTGAGTAAATGGCCATACCATCTACCCAATACACCCTCCTGATCCCTCTCTTCTCACAAATACTACATCTAAATAGTCCGTAAGAAGTGTTGGCTCATTCTCTAAAAATATTCCTGAAGTCCCAGTTTTCTTATTTCCAATGCTACCCATTCTGTATATTGCAGCCTAATTGATCATTTTGATTTTTTTAAAGAATCATGCTGTTGCCCTCAGTTTAAAACTCTTCAGTACCCACCCATCACATTTAGAAAACAGGCTAAGGAATGGGCACAGTGGCCCACACCTGTAATCCCAGCACTTGGGAGATCAAGGTGAAAGGACCACTTCTGCCCAGGAGTTTGAGACCAGCCTGGGCAATGTAAAGAGACTTCACGTCTACAAAAATAAAAATAAAAAATTAGCTGGGTGTGGTGAGGCGCACCTGTAGTCCTAGCTGCTCAGAAGGTTGAGATGGGAGAATCGCTTAACCCTAGGAGTTGGAGGTAACAGTGAGCTATAATCCTACCTCTGCACTCCAGCCTGGGCTACAGGCTATAGAGTGAGACTCTGCCTGTAAAACAAAACAAAACAAAAAGAGGAGAGGAGAGGAAAGGAAACGGGCTAAGCTCATTATCTTGATTCACATAGCGACCTATGTTACCTGACCTTGATCTTACGCTCCAACTTCAGCTCATACCACTCTACTCCTAGCTTACAACTTACCAACCACCTGGATTTCTTTCCGTTCCTCTAACAAGTTCACTTTGTTCCTTGTTAAAGACATTTGCATTACTCCCCCTTTTCTTTCCATAGTTGGTTACTTCTAGTCATGCACAGGGTAGCTTTAAAAAACAACAATTCAGCCTGGGCATGGTGACTCACATCTGTAATCCCAGCACTTTGGGAGGCTGAGGTGTGAGGCTCACTTGAGCCCAGGAGTCCAACATAGCCTGGACAACATGGCGAAACTCCAAGTCTACAAAATATACCAAAAAAAGATCCATGCCTGTAGTCCCAGCTACTTGAGAAGCTTAGGTGGGAAGATCACTTGAGTCTAGGAGGCAGAGGTTGCAGTGAGCTGAGATACTGCCACTGCACCATCTTTCCTTGGTAACAGAGTGAGACCCTGTCTCAAAAAGACAAAAACAAACCAAAAAGAGACAAACAAAGAAAACACCAATTCAGAAAATATTTTCCAAAAATCCGAAACTAATCATCCAGTCATTCTGCATTGTATCACTCTGTTTCATCTCCTGTATTTTCTTACTCTCCAACCTCAAACACTAGAATATAAGCTTCATGAGAGTAGAGGCCTGATCTGTTCAGTCTGTGTTTCAGCACCTAGAAGAGTGGCTCACTAACATTAGGTGCTGCGTAGTAGATTGCTGAATGAGAGAACAAATGAATGTAAACAAACAAAGTGGTAATAAAATGAATTTTCACCATCTAGATTCCAGACACTTGAGAAAGATAAAATTCAAGGGATATATTCTGTCCTTTAGATTAGTTTGGGATACTAGATAGGTGTTTGCAGACCAATTTCATGTCAAAATAGTATGGAGCTTTTGATAGACTGGCCATTCTAATCTGACACAAAACCTAGTTGCTCACGTGAATACCAAATAATCCCTTACTATGTCTACATGAGAACTGGGTTTATTCGGACACACAAGGCATTTTATATGTTTTTTGAATAAATATGTATTCTATTTTCCACATACTGTGTTAACTTTGGAAAATGTAAGTGAGACAGAGTCCCTTTCTCAGATCCCTTGATCTAATGCAGATAGTAGAACAATAAATACAAAATTAATACTACAACATGAAAAGTGAAATAAGGCTGAATAACACAAAGAAGGCATCTTTGGAGGATTCTCGAAGCAACAGAAGAGGTGAGAACCGAGAAAAAGAGAATGAAGCATAGTGTCAACAAAAGAAGGGAATCAATTTACCAAAGCCAGTGGAAGAACACTCCCAAGTAGACAGAAGTAGATAAAGCACATCAACAGCATAGCTTAATGGTAATGACCAGATCCTTGTAGACTGGGTTTGCATTCCAGCTTCCCTACATAGAAGTCGTGTGTCTTTTGGGCAAGCTACTTATTATTTCCCTCTACAGATGAGAACAATGGAGGCTTGGAGAGCACTGTTCATTACCTCAGAGGGGCACTGAGAGGCTAGAACGAGACAATAATCAGTGTAAAATATGTAATGTCACAGTTCTTGGCACATGAGTGACCAGTGAATTTTGCAACACTCAGTTGAGAAACACAAAGTGACAGGAAATGAGTTAAAGGGATAGACAGGAGCCAAAGTAAAGAGTCTGGATGTTGATTGAGAAATTGTAATTATTGCGACTTTGAATTTAGATATGTTTAACAGAAAAAATATACCTCTAAGGTTCTCATTTGTTCCCTTCTAAATACTGCTGGGGGAGGTGGCATTGCCCGTTAGATACACAGTTTAGTGGTTTCAATATTGCCTGTACTGATTTAGATACACAGTTTAGTGGTTTCCATATTGCCTGTACTGATTATTAGCTGAATCACCTGTTCCAAATTATTTAAGCTTTCACCTCTTCTTTTAAAATCGGGAATAATTTTGGGAGCTAACCTATTAGGTTTTTATGAGAATTAAACATATTAAATCAGTATAAATCACTTACATTTTGAGAGATATTAATATAAACAAATGCACAATAAATAGGAGCAGGCTGGGCATGGTGGCTCATGCCTGTAATGCTGGCACTTTGAGAGCCGGAGGCAGAAGAATTACTTGAGGCCAGGAGTTTCAGACCAGCCTGCGCAGCACAGTGAGACCCTATCTCCAAAAAAAAATTAAATAAAAAATAACAGCAATGCAACAGGCATGGTTCTGCTTTTCTCATTTTTTTAAACGAGGCTTCTCAAGTTCAAGGATGTCTGTCAATAACGCAAAAACAGAAATTAAAGTAAAAAGTGCATAGATATAGCTATAGATATAAAATTAAATTCCTATCAATGATAAAGGAAAGAAGAAAAAAAAAAAAAAAAAAACATGGCCCAAATCTAAGACAGCAGGTTCAAAGAAAATTCAAGTTCATCACATTTACTGCAATGGTAGATCTGGTATTGTTGCCCATTATAGGCAGGGCCTTACCAACAGTGCTTTAGTGAGAACATTTGACTTTTGAGTCTGACACTCCTGAGTTTGAGTTGAGGTTTCATTCTTAAGAACTCTGTGATGTTAGCAAATTCTTAAACTTCTGGAGCCTTTTAAAAATTGTTTTTAAAGAAGACATGAGATTATCCATATGACAGGGTCATTGTGAAGATTAAATGCAAGAGTAACACGAGAAATGCACTCTATCTTTGTTAACAGAATGTGCATAGGAATGATCACAAAGTCAGCTGCTTCTTAAAAAATGGTTATCACTGCTTAGAGAGACACATGGTAGCTGGCAGGATACTCAAGCCTCAATGAGTCCTGCCAAAAGGCCAATTTCGTTTTGTGCCTAGATGCATCATTAAAAAAAAAGATTCAAGTTTATCCACTCCAATATGTCATCATTCTTCCCCTGAAAGGTTACTTAAACTCACAGGCAATGTGGATCTCCAGGAGCAGCCCTACTCAAAGGTTAGCTGTGAAGTCTAAGTTTGCTTAAGAGTTAAGAACTTGACAAGGAAGAACAGAGAAGAGCAGACGGTTGAGGAGTGCTAACACCTTCTTTAGGAAATCCAAACCGAGGGAGTCATCAGCAAAGGCTGAGAGATTAGCTTCAAGGAAAATAGCTATTTCAAGACACTGAGGAGAAATTAGAAACGACCAGCTGGTGTGAATCAAGAGAAATATGTTGCTAAAAGGTAGTGGGGCAAGCTGTTTACAAGGAACTAGGCTTTCTAACAGCTTTCTTAGGCACCGTGATTTTTTGTTTTGCTTTGTTTCTTTCACTATTTCCTCCTATTTTTCCTCTAAATCCTTTGGAAGGTTGTAGAATGAATGGCTGTAAAATGTGAAAAGAAACGTGGATGAATCAAAGGACGCTTTGTGATTTCTCTTTATTTTAATGAGTCACAGGCAGAATGGATTTTGGCATCTTCAAAATTGCTATCTGTCAAAGGATTCTCAAAAATTTGAGTTCACCTTCCTGTTCTGAAGTTTTTACTGCCTCCTGCCCACTCCTAATATCCCACTTGCACACAAGAACACATACACACACATGTGCATGCACACACACACAGAGGACCTCTGAAACACACTCATGGCCAAAGACCTACACCCTGTCTTGGAGAAGACCACCAGGTATCCTCTAGTGGTACTTTTGCTTTTTCTGGCCTAAGATCCTTCAGAAAATTGTATAGCCAAAGACCCCACAAGAAGTTTGAGCAGGACTGGGAACTCTTTTCTATTTCTGTAAGGCAAAAACTGTCTTCAAGAAATAGTGGAACTCACAAGAATTGAAGATTATGTCTCTTTCATGGTACCTAGCAGAATTCTAAAGAAAGCATTAGTTTTTACACCTGGATGTAAAGTATTCTTGGAGAAGTAATTTAGGGAAAAATAAAGGAGATAAATTTCAGAGCCAGGCACAACAGGACTTGAGTTTGAGCTTCAACGGTTGATACTTGCTCCGGCTTTTACTTTCCCCTTTGAGGCAGGCAATAGCATCATGCTTATTTAATAGATTAGGAAACATGTTTGATAGGTCACATCTTTGTTACATAGTAAATGTTCAATATGCAAGTTTTCTTCCATCTTTTCCCCTCACATACATTAACCTTCTTGATCCTGAAAACAGATGCAATTTAGGTCAAACAGGGTTATTCTGAAGGTCAATGCCACAAAGCAACTTCCCCAAGTAGACACCGCCTATCAAGCTATCTGTTGATTCTATTCTGCACAGTTTGGACTCCTAACAAATAATTCCTAAACTGAACAGCAATACATCTCTTCTTCTCTCGGGTGATGCAGAACAGTCTTAGGTGCAGAATTTATAGAGGAGAAAAGAAATGATTGATGCTCCATCTAGAACACAGAACCGAACTGTGGTAACCAAGATTGCCAAAGCTGTTACCTGTTTCCTGTGTAAATGCTCAACTCTCCTATTTACCAGGTAGAAGATGTCAGGATAAGGAGTTTGAAACAGCTCTTTGTTTCCTAAGCCCAAGAATTTCAAGACAGATCAAAAACGGTGTCACAAACAGTACCAAATCAACTTCACCCCATTATTTAATTCTATACATGAATATTATTGCAGACATTATTTCTAAATTGAAGTATATTTGACTTAAGATTGAGTATGACTGTTATTACAATGACTACAAAGACACGAGGCAAATATGATTTTTCTGCAAGGCAATAAAATATTTTTATATGAAAACAGTTTGAATTAAAAATTACATTAAACGTGTCAAAGAAAATGCTGAACATTCCCCAAGCACATATTTTTGTACCTATACCATTCAGGGATAGATTCAACTTATTTTCAGTCATACGGATTCATCAAACCTATATTGCATTCCTATCATTTGCCAGAGAAGTTCCACACAGGAAGGATGAATAATACATGGTCCCTGCCTTCAAGGAGTTCTCATTCTAGGTTGAATTTTCTCCTCCTATATATGTGAGTCAGTGGAAAGTAAAATAGAGCAGAATTCGTTTCAGACAGTGTAAATCTGATGGAAAGTATAAAACATTTTTTCCTCTAAACGAAATAACACATTCCTTTTCAGACTTAATATGTGAGTGTGATTTTTTTCCTGTTCTACATGTTTGTTTTAACTGATTCTTTAAAAAGCTTCATTCATTATTCTAGAGTATTACAAGTTATGTCTATGATTAAAATAAATGTTAAATGGTTTTAATATATATTTAAATTTCAACATGCAATTGTTATTGGTCAACTTACAGAGCTGTTAGGGCTCTGTTCTCAGATAGGGGATAGCTCGAGAAAATGAAAATAACCCAAGGGTATGCTCAGCTGATGGAATTTATATCCATACAGTGAGGCAGTCAGGCAAACTCTGTGGTCAAGAGCACAGGTTTTCCAGTAACGTGCCATTCACAGTCTCCGTTAAACCTTCCCTGATCCTGCTTCTGTCCTGGACTGGTTATCCAATCCCTAAGAACCTCACATTTGATACCGGCACAATAATGAGAAAACCACACAAAAATCAATCAATCATACAAACTTATGACCCTAAAGTTTTGGGGAAAAACTAAGAAGGTGTTTGGAAAGAGCTGATTCTATAAAAAATAACGTAATAGAAGAGGCAGATATGTATGAAATATGTATGAAAGGATTAATTTAAACCTGCCTATAAGAATTAGCTTCTGAAGATTTCTGATCTCCTGCTTCTCTGCTTGTTCTGTTCTCATCATTGTCAGGTATATTTTTAAAAAAATCATGAAGTTGGAAGAAGTTGAGAACACAGCCAAAATCTAACATCATCTAGAACAGTGCCTCCCCAATAGTAGACACACGACTCATTCATTATTCATCAAATATCTTTCAATATGTAACCAGAATACAATGAGGGTTCCAAGTGGAAAATATGCTGTCCCCCCAAAGGTTACCTAAATTCATAGGCAATGTGGATCTCTGGGAGCAACCATACTCAAAGGTTAGCTGTGAAGCCTACATTTGCTTAAGAGTTAAGAACTTCACAAAGAAAAACAGAGAAGAGCAGATAGTTGAGGAGTCCCACCACGTTCTTTAAGACATACATCCAGGGAGTCATTGTTGAAAGAAACAATAGATATTAAATCCATAGCTTTAAGTCTGCTCAAGAATATGCTAAAGACAAGAGTATATTCTAATTGTTGATACAGTATCTTATTAAGAAATCTTCCTTTTTGAAATTTTTATTCTTAATATTTTTGACTTTCAAATCACATAACCCATCCCGATATCAGTGGGTCACACAAGTATACTAATCCCATGGGGGTGAAAGTGGAGAAGAGAATGAACATGTTCAAAAGTAATCTTACATATCAAAAGTGTTTAAATGCATTTTTGTAAACAGTACCTACTGTGTCTATCTTATCTCACATATCTAAATTGGAGATACACAATAGAGGTCAGAATTTAAAAAGTTCTGATTACTCTTGCAATGAAGAAACATATTACAATTTCATTAACTCATGAGTTTCGTAGCTGATATTGAGAATCTCTGTTTCACATTGTTGCAGCCACTGGACTAAAGACATGGGTGACAGGCTTTCTGGGAAAGGGCTAACAACCCCTGACTCTTCGGAGTTGGGAGCATAGAGGCCAGCTGGACTTCCTGGGTGGAGTGGGGACTTGGAGAACTTTTCTGTCTAGCTAGAGGATTGTAAATGCACCAATCAGCACTCTGTAAAATGGACCAAACAGCACTCTGTAAAATGGACCAATCAGCAGGATGTGGGTGGGGACAAATAAGAGAATAAAAGCTGGCCACCCCAGCCAGCAGCAGCAACCTGCTCAGGTCCCCTTCCACGGTGTGGAAGATTTGTTCTTTCACTCTTCACAATAAACCTTGCTGCTGCTCACTCTTTGGGTCTGCACCACCTTTAAGAGCTGTAACACTCATTGCCAAGGTCCACGGCTTCCTTCTTGAGGTCAGCAAGACCAAGAACCCACCAGAAGGAACCAACTCTGGACACAACATGACATCTATTAATAACTCATAGGATGTGCTTGGGAAAATATTATAGTTAAGATATTTTGGCTGGACATGGGGACTCACATCTGTAATCCCAGCACTTTGGGAAGCCAAGACAGCAGATCACTTGATCCCAGGAGTTCGAGACCAGCCTGGGCAACATGGAAAAACCCCATCTCTATTAAATAATAATAATAATAATAATAATACAAAAATTAGCCAGGCATTGTAGTGCATGCCTGTAGTCCCAGCTCTAAGGGGACTGAGGTAGGAAGACTGCTTAAGCTTGGGTGGGTGAGGCTACAATGAGCCATGATCCTGCCATTGCAATTCAGCCTGGGTGACAGAGCAAGAACCTGTCTTTAAAAAAAAAAAAAAAAAATCCTAAACTTCATGAACCACTGCATCACACTGGCAGTTGCTATTCCCTGGCTTCTTGCAGCATATATAGCCTGAATAATCCTGAAATCAAGACAGTCAGGCACCTGCAAATGAGGTTGTACAGCAAAATTATTGATAAAGCCCTTTCTGTCTGTAAAGGATAAACACAATATACTCCCTGGTAAGTGATACAGGTTGCAATACAGAAGGCAAGGCTTTTTGATCTCAAATGGATTTTTTTTTCTTCCTCTCTGACTTCTCTGTTGAGAGAAGGTGCAAGAGATGAGACAGAGAGTAGGATATTTTTAGCTGAGAAGCAGCTAAGACAACTTTCATAAGAAAGACAACTTCAGGGAAATACTGCTGGTAGGTACTAGATTTTACTCTATTTACCAGATGTGCATAAGAGTTCAATACTTATTGTTGAGTGAATCAATGTTTTAAAAAGTTAAATGATTTAAGTGCAGAGTAGCAGAAGGGATGTGACTGGGTGTCTGTCCCACTTATGACTTCTGCTTAATGGCTTTGTGACAAAAGTTACAATATAAAGAACTACAGTATCAAGATATGAGACTGCATTTTCTTAAATTTCCTTTGAAAATAATTGAATAACAGAATATCTACTTCATTTCTTATTTTCCCCTCAAAACCAGTTTAAATATAATTCCTTGTTATTTATATTTTTATGTCATTAAAATCTCACATTCACTATACAGCCATAAAAAAAAGAACAAAACCATGTCTTCTGTGGGAACATGAATGAGGCTGGGGGCCATTATCCTTTGCAAACTACACAGGAACACAACGTCAAATATTGCATGTTCTCACTTATAAGTGGAAGCTAAATGATGAGAACTCATGAACATAAAGAAGGGAGTAAAAGGCACTGGGGTCTACTTAAGGGGGAAGGGTTGGAGAAAGAAGAGGAACAGAAAAGATAACTCTTGGGTACCAGGCTTAATACCTGGGTGATGAAATAATCTATACAACGATCCCCCATGACACAAGTTTACTCATGTAACAAACCTGTACACTTACCCCTGAACCTAAAATAAACATTAAAAAAAACCTCCACATTCCAGTCTTTGGATAAATTATCATCATCATCATCATCATCATCATCATCATGGTAGGTATATTTGAATGGGAACTTTCTTTTACTAAACATGATGCTGAGCAATACACATATATTTCATTTTATCTTCCCAATATATGTGTAAAAGATGCCATATGATCTTCTTTTTATATATGACAAAACAGAACTCAAATAATTTTTTGAAAACTGTCCTAGATTATTTATCTAACATGAAAATACTGGGATTCCATACCACAGGTCCTGCTTTTACATATTCCATTGGATCTCACATTTTACTATACTGAAGTTAAAAGCCTGAAGCAGCTTCTAAACCACCACTGACCTTTCCTCAACTGCGGCACTTTTATAGGATGTTAATTTCTTCATGCCTCTCTCTCCTCCTTTTCTCTTTACTTATTGAAAGGGATATGATTTCCCCGTGAGCCACTGCACTAAACAATAAAATACTGCAGGTGTCCCTCACCAAGAGGAAATGCATTTAAATTTAATAATGAAATCAATGGGAAATGGGATTTGCTTCACAAGAATTTGTCAGCTTTGCTGGAATTCATTCACTGTATAAGCTAATAGAAAACTTTGATGTGGAGAGAAATGGAACAAACTCTAAAGAAGTTACTGAATATTATTGAAGACAGTGGCCACGTCTTCTACTTCATCTGTGTGGCTCCCAAAGTACAGCTCTTTAGAGCTGATGTTTACTAATTGTCTGTTAAAATGCCTTTTTTGAGATTTGTGAAAATTATAATTCTCATTATTAATAGGAGTTAAAATAATAAGCAAAATAAACTATAATTTATCCCATGGGTTTGCGTAATAGGAATAAAATACCAGTACCACAGCTGACGAATACCACAGAAGAACTCCATTCATCAATTAATTAAAAAATAAATATATTTTGAGCTCCCTTACTGTGCTAGGTGCTGAGAATATAATAATGTACAGTCGGATTTGGGAGACAGACTTATGGTCTTACTTATGGCACTTGTGTTGCTAAGTGTTATAAAAGATAGGTATTGGGTGTCATGTAGGAATGAATAAAGAGGTTTGGCTTCATGGAGAAGTGCCAGGGAGAGCTTCTCAAATGAAGTAAATATGTAAAAGATTTGCAGGAGGCTAGGAGTTAGCAGGTTGGTTGCTGAAATGGCAGAGGAGGTGAATTCAAAATAGAGGAAATACCTCATGAAAAACATGGAGGAAGCAATCTATGCAAAAGTCAAAAATTAAAAGAGGCTAGAGCTGGAGGAGTGCAAATACTGTTGAAGAGGTTGCATGATCTGCAGAAGGTTGAATAGGCAAACAGGGGCAAAACTATGCAATGTTTATTAGGGATCCTCAGAATGTTGTCTCCTATGGGCAATAAAAAAATAATTTATGTGTTGCGCTGTCGCGAATAATTTTCACAAAATGCAAATCAAATTATATCCCCTCTATGTTTAAGTGTAGAGCACATATTGGGAATCGGAGCAAATGGATACAAAGAGATCACTTAGAATACCTAGGTAACCATTCATGGAAGATGTTCATTTGCATCCTGCTATTGTCTGTGTTTGTATGTCTCCCTAATGTTCTTATGTTGAAATTTAAATCCCCGTGTGAGGATGTTAGGAGGCAGGGCATTTGGGAGGTGATTAGGTCACGTGAGCTGGCTCACTCTCGTGAATCAGATTAGCACACTAATATAAAAGGATCCTCTCTCAGTCCTTCCACCATGTGGGGACACAGAGAGAACTTGTCAGAAGGTGCCATTTATGAACCAGAAAGTAACCCATAACCAGAAACCAAATGTATTGGTGCCCAGATCTTGGACTTCCCAGACAGCCTGAATGGACTAAGACAGAGCTCAAGGGTAGAGAGAAAGGAGAAGTATATGAATTAATACAAGACATACTAAGAATGTAAAATTTTCATGGAGCAGAGCTTTCCATATTTCTCATACTTCTACTGTTCTTCTGCATCTACTTGATATTTTTTCTATAAAGGTACACTATTAATTTATTTCTTGCTCATCATGTAAATACATTTTAAAATAACTTGTCATATTGTTATTAATGGGAAAACTGATGTCATATTATGAAAAGAACATTAAAAATAAATACAGTGAAAAAGAAAACTATATATAATGCTAGTGCTTGTCTTCTAAAGTTTCTGAGTATGAGACCAATTTTTCTTACAAAAAAAAGACACGGTGGCCAGGCGTGGTGGCTCATGCCTGAAATCTCAGCATTTTGAAAGGCAGAGGTGGGAGGATTGCTCGAGCCCTGGAATTTGAGAACAGCCTGGGCAACCTGACAACACCCTGTCTCTACAAAAAAATACAGAAACTAGCCAGGCATGGTGGCACACATCTGTAGTTGCAGCTATTTGGGGGGCTGAGGCAGGAGAATCGCTTGAGCCCAAGTGGTCGAGGCTGCAGTGAGCTGGGACTGTGCCACTGTACTCCAGCCTGGGCAACAGAGTGAGATCCTGTCTCAAAAAGAAAAAAAACATACATACATACATACATACATACATATATATATATATATAATCTTAATAACATGCTATTTACTATATAGAGATTTTCTCCTTCAAATATCTTAGAGGATATAGATCAAAGGACTCAGAACTAAACATTGAAAAACTGCTTCCAAGAGATTACATTTTGTTGAATGTTATATTGACCAACTCCATAAAATTGTCTCATTTAGTACACATGTTTACAATGTATAATTGCCATATTTAGAGGTTAACAAGGGGAGTAATGCACTAGGCTGAAATCTTTTCATGTCAGGGCTTCCCATATCTTGCTAAAACACATTTTGAAGTTGGTTGTTCAGCTCTCATCTATCCACCATGGAGAAGGAAGGAGCAAAAACTTATTATATCTGATGTCCATCTTTCCCAGTTACTTGGTCCTCACCTGCTCACCTACTGAGGGTTTCACGTCAAAACAATTATCCCAGTCCCAGTGCCAATGGTAATGTTAATAGTGTGGTCTCTATTAAAACCCTGGGACTGGGTTTTAAATATCTTTGTATCCCTAGCCCCTACAACTACATTTGACTCCTGATAAATACTCGAAATGAATTTGCAAAACAAAAATACTTTTAAAAACCAGTTCGAGCTCATATAATTACTCAATTGTTGAATTCAAATTACAGTAGCCTAAGTCTCAATCTTTAACTGTGGGAGAAGTGAAATATCTAAGCAATAATGCACACATTTGTAAATATAAACTCTGCTTGGTAGCAATAATATGAAAAGCTAAGACATAATGAACCACCATTATTTCACTGTATTTCAGCAGTAACCTTCTAAAGTGGGTGTTGGATCCATTTCACAGATGAAGAAATGAAACAGAGTCAGGGAAATGGCATTACCAAGTCCACAGACCTACTAAGTGTATAAGAAAAGGATGTGTACCTAATAAAGGACATGCTATCCTCCACTGTAGACTATTGATATTCATAGAACCAAACGGGTTACTGCTTTCTCTTCAGATGTCCTAGTACCTCTGTTAAATCAAGGTTAGCCTAAAACTGCCTCCTTACATATTTAAGTCCAACCTAAAGGTTTCTCTACACATAATGATCCATAACCTAAATGGAAGTGTAAACAGACCATAACCTACTCTTGTGACAATCACTGAGTTTTGGCCAAAGGGAGCCAACTGTTCAAACCATGTTCAAATAAAGCAAACGCCAAGCTGTAGCCAATCCCACTGGGTACATCAATTCTGTTTTCTGTATGCCACCTTCCTTTTCTGTTCATAAACCTTCTTCTAATACATGGCTGCAGTGGAGTATGAGCCTCTGGTTCAGAGAGCTGCCCGATTTGTGAATTGTGCTTTGGCCAATTAAATTCTGTTAAATTTAGTTTGGCTAAGGTTTTTCTTTTAAAAAACCTCATAGACATAAACTTCATCTACTTTCTTAAGTTTTTCTTTGTTTTTTTAACTACCATTTACAAGAAAGAGTTTATCATAAGGTCGTTTAAAAGTGGTCACCCTGATAACTTTGAACAGGGAGATCCTAGCAGGAAGGATGATTCTGATAGTCTGTAAAAATACAAACCAGCTCGATTACAGTGCCTAGTATCTTGTAAAGATGCATCTTCTAGGGCTTCCAGAAAATTTGAAACTATTGGGTTCTCTCCAAATGTTTAACTGCTGGGATATTCTTAATCAGTAAGTGCCCCTAAATACACAGTTCCATTATCACAGTTGCCATCTGAGAGTAAAACAGCATGTAGGCAAAAGCTATCCCACAATTAAACAAACAGGTAGAACTGAGTTCTTTATTAAAATAATTCAAATACCTTTATTTACATTAAAATCATTAAGCTTACAAATAATTGCATCCAATCACTTAAGTTCACTACATTAGTGTTCAAATAAAAGGAAGAAAATATTAAAATGTGTTTAACTTTTTCTAAATTTCCATGTATAACTTAGCAATTAGACAGAGTATTAACCCTGTAAACTAGATGTCAAAAATTTGTATACACACACTATAGAAGCACTCATTTACATACATTTTTTAAAAATATCTACATGCAGCCGGGTGCAGTGGCTCATGTCTGTAATCCCAGCACTCTGGGAGGCCAAAGCGGGCAGATCACTAGGTCAGGAGATCAAGACCATCCTGGCTAACACGGTGAAACCCCGTCTCTACTAAAAATACAAAAAAAATTAGCCAGGCGTCGTGGTGGGCACCTGTAGTCCCAGCTGAGGCTGAGGCAGGAGAATGGAGTGAACCCAGGAGGTGGAGCTTGCAGTGAGCCGAGATCACGCCACTGCACTCCAGCCTGGGCGACACAGCAAGACTCAGTCTCAAAAAAAAAAAAATCTACATGCTGAAGTGAAAAATCTCTTTCGATCTCATTTTTTCAAATGTTCATTGCATAACAGAAGTGATATTTATGTGTTTGTTTTGTTCTAAAAGAGGCAAGACAACCTTTGAAAAAGCACAAGCCTTACCTAAGATAAGGTAAACTCAAAGAAAATGTTCACAATTTATTCCAATAACCACTAACTTCAAATAATCCATCTTGAAAAAGAGGAAAGAAAGGGAGTACATTTACATTGTGTTCTATTGTATTCTTTAATGTTATCTAATTTCCAAACAGCATACCCAAGGTAATGCAAATTCTGTTTTATGAGGGCAAATTAAGCTTAATATGCATAAACACAAAGCAATATCTATTTTTACCGTTAAAAATACCAAGTCCCTGAACAGTATTTTTATGATGCTGCTTAACAAGTTTGTATTTCCTTGGCAGGAATTTATTTTACTTCTCAAGTACAAAACAGAAAGAAAATAAAAGAATAAAAATGAGGTAAAATGCTCAATTCTGTGCTACTCATTCCAATTTCAATAGTATTTTTATTGGTATTGATTTTCTTTAGCTGGCACCCTCAGGGCTGGACTTGAAGTACTTCATGCAGGTGGTCTAGTTTGTAGGGTTCTTAAAGCTAACATTGCATGATTACCTGCATTCTCTCCAACCCACTTTCATCCTCCTTGTGGTCAAAACAGTACATATTCCTAGGTCAGTCCTACTAATAAATGAGAAGTGGTCCATCCTTGTGTTCAATAAAATGCAGATGTTTCATTAAGAACATTAGATGTACCTGGGTAATTTAGTATTTCTAACTGATTTTCAGAGTAGATTAGGTGTTAATGTAATATTGCTTGGCAAATCATTTCAGCAGAGGCAAGTTAGTAGACGTGGTTATATATTCAAAATTAGGTTTTGGCCAATTGATTCTTAATTACACAATCAGAGACTCAAGAGATCAAAGTTAATAGTCCTTCCTCCTCCCCTCAGACATGCAGATACACACACATACACACACACATGCACACACACCTTGAAAGGTTCTAGCTGCTCTCAGGAATCAAAGGATATCCTGGCAGTATTTGTCTAAGAATAAAGCTTCAAATGTCTAAGCAAGACCACCTACAGTCTATCTGATTGTTCCCTTCAAGGAAGCCAGAAAGAATGTCGATTTAAGAGCCACAAGCAGCAGCTAAGTGTAGTTTAAAAGGAACACATTGGAAACGCTCCCTTTCTGTCAGACTCACGGTTTCTATGGAAAAGAACACCAGTTAATGTGACTTCAAGAGGTTCCAAACTATTTAAGTAGCCTTTGGGCTCAGGCACAAAAGAGAAGAGGCCAGGATATAGGATGGAAATGAAAAGACCAACTAAAATATATATAAATATATGAACATATATAGATATATGAACACAAACATACATATGCTCACACATGCACACGCATTCATTGACTCTGTTCCAGCCACACAGGTTTTCTGAGTATGGCAAATTTTCCCATAACACAGACCCTTTGGACTTGTTATATTATTCATGCATGAAATACTTTCTACATGATTTTTTTCATGGCCGGTTTCTCAGTCTTCAATTTACAGCTTGAATGTAATCCCGCCTCTGCTGACCACCATACAGAAAGCCATTTCCTCTCCCTCCTTCAGTTCATCTCTATCACATCTTTCCCTTCATCTTTATATTCCAAGAACCTAGCACAGGGGTCTGCTTTAGAATGGCCACTCAATACAATGTTCTGTTAATACTGGGGACTCTATTAGATGGGTAATTCTACTTGGGTAATTGATAGTAATATATGCTGCAATATAAATGTGCATTGACTATATTATAGGCTATTCTAGGGACTGAATAGAGTATGTGGAAATTAAACAGTTTTTGCCCTCAAGAAGCTATATCTTGTGGGAGAGGGGGATAAATTGAGCAAACCCTGTGGATGATTAGCAATCAAGAAGCATAGAGCTTGGAAAGCCAAGCCAACCTGCATGAGACAGGGAAAATTCCTGAGGCTGATGATAGCCTAGGTGGACTGTCTGGGGTTGAGATAAATAAAAGAATGCTTGGAAGTGCTCCCCAGTCAAAAGAAAAGCAAGCATACAGGCTGGAACTCATGATTGTTCTTTGATCTATTTGAAAGTTGAATGTATCTAGACGAGTATGATGATATGTGGGAAAGGAGCTAAACAAAGCAGAACTACATCAATATAAGGAAGCAATATTGTCACATTCATCCATAACAGCAACATAATAAAATTCTATCATCCTTATAATTTAGGTCAACCCTTGTCAATTTGTCAAAGCCTTTTGTATACCATTGCTCTTTACCTGTGATTCCACAGGGAAGCAAAAATATAAAGGTTAGAAGGGTGGGCTCTGGAGTCAAATTTCTCTAAAGCCTCCTGGCTGGAGAATCATAGATTCGATCTTCAGTTTCTTCATCCATGATAGGGATTGATCATAATCTTCAAAATTATTTTGTGAAGTGAAATAATGCATATGAAACTATTCGTACCAGAAGTGTCATATAATACCCAATAATTACAATTGTCACACTCTTGACAACATTCTCCACATCTGAGATTATCTACTAAAAGTAGTATTTCAGAGACAATTTGTTTCTCTACTCAAGAGTACGACAGAGGAGGCTGTCCCTGACTTGACCCTGACCATTTCTTTCCAGCTCCATCTCCATCCATATAACCCCCAGGCCATTCCCTGGACAACTGCCTTAGTGACAGTACAACATTCCCAGCTACACACAGCCTGATCATAACTTTTCACATTCACACATATTGCTTCTTCTCTCTGCCTGAAAACCTTTCTCTCATTTGGCCAACTTCTGATTTTCCTTCAAAAATCAACTTGATACTCACTTATTCTTGAAATTCTTCTTTAACACACCTTCTCCCCCATCTCCATCTCTCACCTTCGTCTAACGTAAATGTTTCCATTCTATTCCTATCTGTGGGCACCTCTCACATAGGAAAGGCCAGGTTCTACTATACTTATTCCCATGCCTGGCTGCAGAATTAACTACAGACTTTATGGTGCCCAGTACAAAACAAAAATGTGAAAAAAAGAAAAAAAGGTATCATTTAACGCACTAAATATTAAGGCTTTTTTCCTTTCTTTCACATCTCTCTTTTGCTTACCTGAATGCTCCTTTGTCCCATAGAAATTCACTTTTGAAAAATTATTAAGAATCTCAAGACAATGACAGCAGAGCATTCATCAAAGCATAGGGCCCCTTGGGGTAACAGACACCTGTGGGACTCTACTGGTTACTCACAAAAGCCAGCCCTGCCTTACCCTCCCTTTCTCTCTCTCTCTGTGTATGTACGGGTATGTATATATATACACACATGTATATATAGAGATGTGTGTATATATATGTATATACATACATACATACACACACACACACAGAGACAGAGGGAGGAAATGGTTATTACACCTCAACAAATCTCTCTCTCTGCATGTGTGTCTGTGTAAATACACATATATGTATAATGTCTATGTATATGTGTATATATACACACGTGTGTGTGTGTGTGTGTATATATAGAGGGAGGATATGGTCATTATACCTTAATAAATCTGTGTGTGTGTATATATACACATATATGTATATATGTATGTATATGTATGTATATATGCATGTATATGTGTGTATATATGTATGTGTATAAATATATACAAGTATATATATGTGTGTATATTATAAATATATGTGTATATGTAAATATATATACACACACATACAGAGGGAGGATATGGTCATTACACCTTAACAAATCTTTCTCAGTATGTGTGTATATATACATATATACACATTCATATATACATATATAGTGTGTATATACATATATACATACATATATATAGTGTGTATATATACACATATATACACACATATATATATAGTGTGTATATATACACATATATACACATACACAAACACAGAGAGAAAATATATATATACGTTCTGTCCTCAGCACAAAGACGGTCACATTGCCGTCACTGACTAAAAGGTTTTAATTTTTTGTTCTTAGTAATAAAGCGTGGCGCATTAAGCCCATAAACTGGTGCCCAAAAAGACTCTTGATGTTGAAAGAACTGCAGTATAAATAACTAAGCAAATGGATGAATTCTTGCTAATTCAGAGCTGTTCCCCCTTTTTCATTCAGCTTCCTTACCTGTTTCCCTCCTTCCTCCCTCTCGCCCTTCCTTTCTTCCTTTGCCTTCCACCATCAATCACAGTCTTGACTGGCTGGATCTTTGCGGGCATGTTGAAGAGTATACTTCCTCCTTTTAAAAAATATATTGCCAGACTTCTCCCTGCTAGCTTCCAGATCATTCACTTCACGTTGCCCACTTTCCCTTATCTGCATTCTTTGAGGATTTGCATTCTGTAGTTATGAAAGTTCTAAGAAAATCAGAGTAGTATCTCAAATGGGCTCCCTGCTTCTCCTCCTGTCCCCCTACAGTTCACCCCGCTCAAAGAAGACAGAATGATCTCTTTAAGAACATGAATTGGGGCTGGACACGGTGGCTCATGCCTGTAATTCCAGCACTTTAGGAAGCCAAGGCGGGTGGACTACTTGAGGTCAGGAATTTGAGACCAGTCTGGCCAATATGGTGAAACCCTGTCTCTACTAAAAATACAAAATTAGCCGGGTGTGGAGGCACTCAGGTGTGGTCCCAGCTACTTGGGAGGTTGAGGCAGCAGAATCACTTGAACCCGGGAGGCGGAGGTTGCAGTGAGATCGCGCCATTGCACTCCAGCCTGGGCAACAGAGTGAGACAGTGTCTCAAAAAAAAAAAGAAAATATGAATTAGATCACATCATTTGCCCACTGCACATCTCCAGCAGCAGCGAATCCCTATCAAACACTTCTCCAGCAAATCCCTGTCCATGGCTGATGCTCTCTTTTCTGTCTCCCACACTGTAGTCATGCCTCCTCATTCTCTTCTTTTTCCGTAGATCTGCCCAGCTGCTCCTTGTCTCAGGGAAAGAGCTTCATAGACTTTCATTCCAGTCTTCGCTCTCATGTTTCCTCTTCACAGAAGAATCTTCATTTACTACTCTTTATCTCCTAACCCAGCCTAATAAATAGCACGTTCACAACTGTAGCACTCATCCATTAGAAGGTGAGTTGTTCATTTGTTTCACATTAAAAGAAAAATGTTAGGTAAGATCTGTCTTTTGCACCTCTATGCCTCTATACCTAGAACAATGCCTAGCCAAAAGCAGAAATTCTATAAATACAGTTTTTAATTTATGAAAAAGGAGAGCAATACAAGTACAGTTGACCCTTGAACAATGTAAGGATTAGGGGTCCTGAGCCCCATTGGACACACAGTGGAAAACTTACTTACAACTTTGACTCTCCCAAAAAACTTAACTAATAGCCTTCTGTTTACTGATAATGTAAATAGTTGATAATCACATATTTTATATGTTATAGGTATTATACACTCTATTCTTAGAATTAAAATAAGCTAGAGAAAAGAAATTGTTATTAAGAAAATTATAGGGAAAAGAAAATATATTTACTATGCATGAAGTGGAAGTGGATTATCATAAAGAACTTTATCCTCATTGTCTTCACCCTGAGTAGGCTGAAGAGGAGAAGGAGGAGGAGGAGGAGGAGGAGGAGGAGGAGGAGCAGGGGCTCTTCTTGCTGTCGCAGGAGTGGCAGAGGCAGAAGAAAATCTATGTATAAGTGGACTCGTGCAGTTCAAACTCACGTTGTCAAGGGCCAGCTGTACAAAGTAAGCATGTTTCCACGCAAGTGAGCAGAGCCTTGAACCCTCAGATGAGGTACAGCAGGCACGGGGTCAGGATGGAGGGTGTGGGGAAAGTGGGCAGCAGGATGTAATTACCTGAGTGTATGACCTGGATATTACCTGAGTAGATGACGGTACCTGAGTGTATTACCTGAGTGTATGACCGTCACACTCAGCATTTTCTGTACCATCACATGATCTGCATGAACCTGCCCTTTGAAGAGAGATCTGAGCACATCTTTTGCAAGCGCAGTTAGTCTGGAGCTGTTGGCCTGAAGCATCACTTACAATATGGTAGGAGTTAATGAGTTTTGACTTAAAATCGGTGCTTCACTCCTCTCTGTCCAAAACTGAGGGGTGAAGTTGCTCCTTCTTAGATAGAAGTGATGCTACTACTTCTGTTTTTGTACAGAAGTATGGCATAACATGGCAAAATGGAACAAAAGTATAAAATTGTGTAAAATATAAAACAAGCCTTTCTTCACATCCAACCTCCCAACTCTGCCTGCGGCAAAAATTTATAACTTCCTCAGGTGCATTTTTTTAGACACTCAGTATACACATTTATGTTACTATGCATGTAGCACTTCTGTTTTTTTCTTTATGGAAATGAAAGATATAAAGCTAAGTTATATAGCATCTTTTGATCTTTTTTCAGTGAATTTATTTTAGAATTCTGTTATAATATTGTATTCACATCAATGTTGTATTTTTTATGACTGTGCACCATTCCATGGAACAAATAAAGCACAGTTTACCTTAAAATTTTCCTTTTGATAAATACGTAAAGTAATTCTTCTCTGCTCGTTATCATTCCAATTATGAAGCTGGATTCTGAATATCACAGTCATATTGTATCTAGGATTCACTAAATCACTTTGGGAAATCGAGTTTTCCCCAGAGTAGAAAGCAAAGCAGGGAATGATAAGGGATGGTGGGGAGGGGGGAGACAGGAAACTGGACCCTAGACACACCCTTCCTCCATGTCCCTTCCATGTCACCATGACCATTAGTGCAGTAATTGACACAAGGTGCCTAAAACACTGCATCATGTTTGTTATATACCCATTGCATCTACAACATTTTTACTTTTGTCTTTAAGTTGGCTTTTTACTCAAATTTATTTCAAAAACAACTTTATATCACCATTGTAACAGCAAACCTGTATCACATGCCATAAATAAATATAATCATAAAAATAAATTCAATGAAAACAAAGCAATGTTATTAAATTCTGTCTAGACGCTGTTGCCAGCCAAAGGCTCTAAGAGAGAAGGGGCCTCAGGCCAAGGGAGGTGTTAATCTCCCTTTTTAACACTCACTAAAAATTAACAATAAAGTGAGACTTTGTTCTCCATGTGATACAGACTGAAAGAGAAAGGAAGAGGGCATGCCTTGGGAAATAACAAACTACACATTTTTTCAAATCTTTCTCAAGTTCCCACTGTTTCTGAATATTTCAGGAATCAAATATTCCTCAATGTTAATTGATTGATGTTAATTGAGTTTTTGTTAATATTTTTGTTACTTGAGAATCTTCTAACAAATCAGATGTAAGTGAATGCTTAGAAACCCACTTTTAGGTTTGTTCAACCCCTTTCTATCTTGCTTACCTCTACAGAACAAGAAGCAGCCAATGGCTACACAATTAGGCCCTCGGCCATTTCTCTCTAGAAAGTCCTTCAAGCCTCACCTGTTCACAATGAACACAGACTTAGGGGGCTAAAATACAGTAAGTCTTCACTTAATGTCCTCAAACGGTTCTTGAAAACTGCAACTTTAAGCCAAACAACTTACAATAAAACTAATTTTATTATACCATAGGCCAATTGATATCAACAAGACTTAAGTTCCTACGTAATGTTTCCAATCACAAAACCATCACTAGATGTCTAAAGACCAAAACATCTCTTGTATTAAACACTGAAATAATTGTGAGTTCTACATACATTTTAAAAAGATTAATAGAAACAAGTAAGATAACTATCTACCCAATTATTTCAGTTCAGGGTTGAGGATAGCAGGATTCTAACCTGGCGGTTCAGGGCACCAGGTGGGAACCACCCGGGACAGGGTGTCATTCCACTACAGGACACACTCTCACACACATCCACACTAGCTTTGCAATGGACCATTTAGACACGCCAATTCACGTAACAATCATATCATTGGGATGGGAAAAGTAACTGGAAGGGGAGAAAACCCAGGCAGACATGGGGAGAACATGCCGGCTCCACACAGACAATGGCCCAAGCTGAGAGGAGATTTTTTTTTTCCTCAAACAAAACAATCTTAAATGAAATCAGGTTATTCGGGGGCCTGCTGTACTTGGCTACAGTCCTAGCTCAACTCTTGAGTGGGTCTGTGGCCTTGAGTCTATCACTGCTATCTCTGGGCCTCGGTCTGCCCTGAAATAGGCCATGTATCCATCACCTGGCGCTGTCCCTCTCCACAGAGCACCATCGATTCTCTCTCCTGGCTTAAGTATTGGCCTTCCAGATTGCTTACTGACCACCTTTCTCCTTCCATCCTACCCTACTGCTTTGTAGAGGATAGATTGATTGTTTTTTTTTTTTTAATGTGAATTCGATTACGTCTTTTTGTGTTTACAATCTTTTGATTGCTTTCCTGTGCAAAAACAACAAAATCCAAAGTTCTTACAGCATCCTACTCAGCTCTACATAATCTGGCCTCTACCACAGAAGCCTTTGAGTTACTCTTACACATCTAATTCTTTCCTACCTCCATCTACCCCAAGGCCTTTGCTACATGCTGGTTTTTATATCTGAATTTCTTTTTCTCCCACATCTGTTCATCCTCTGGCTTTGGGGAATTGAGGTTGGGGACATCTGTGTTCAAAATATAAGAAACAGCATGTGAAAATCCCCTCAAGTAGGCATCACTCCTGTCTAATTAACTGTACAAAGTGGTGCACTTATGACCATTTCATCTAACATAGACTTCCCCTACTTATTTGTTATTTTCTATCAGCACCCTGTTTGTTTTATTCGCAGTCAATTTCCCATTCTGATGCTTAATTTATCAACCTGCTTACATTCTTGTAGAGGAGGAAGAACCAAAAGCAAGTCACCTTTTCATAACGGCTGGGATCACGTCCACTGCTGAACTGCCAGTATCCAACACAGGGCCAGGCGTGGGGCAGTTGTTTCACACAAAACGTTCCAAGGATCCCTTTATGAAACCCAAGGTTCACAATAGTAAAGTCTCCAAACTCCAGTATTTAACAACCCAACTTTCTGTAAGGTTTCCATGGCTCTTAGAAAACTATCAAAAATGGCCAAGTGCGATGGCTCACGCCTGTAATCCCAGCACTTTGGGAGGCCAAGACGGGCAGATCACGAGGTCAGGAGATCGAGACCATCCTAGCTAACACGGTGAAACCCCGTCTCTACTAAAACCACAAACAATTAGCGTGATGGCGGGCGCCTGTAGTCCCAGCTACGCAGGAGGCTGAGGCAGGAGAATGGCGGGAACCTGGGAGGCGGAGCTTGCAGTGAGCCGAGATCGCGCCACCGCACTCCAGCCTGGGAGACAGAGCGAGACTCTGTCTCAAAAAAATAAATAAATAAATAAATAAAATAAAAATAATTAAAAAAGGAAACTATCAAAAAATTTAAAATAAGCTCACATAAGGTGGATGTCTCATAAAGTAACTTCTGTCTCCTGCTACCAAACATGATTCTAAATAAAGGAAAGAACAAAAGCAAGGACTAGAACAGACATATACACAAAAACATTTTACACCTGACTGCCTTCCTGGTAAAGCATGCTGATAAGGACAGGGGTGGCGCCAGTGTACTTTGGGGAACATTATGACTGCACATTTCCAACTAGGTCTACTCATTTGCAAGCAGGCACTTTCATGAAAATGAGCCATAACATATGTTAATTCCTTTCCTTCGCAGTAGCTCTTTAGTATAACATGTTTGGAGAATGCATATTCCTGTATTATCCTTCTGTTTACACCAGAATCCTGACAGCTAATTGTTCTAGTAACACCTTATGCCTTGATCAAAAACGTGACACTATTAAAGGGTTAGCAAAATTGGCTTGCTAGGTTGAAAAAAAAAATGCTTGCAAGATTTAGGAAGAATTAACAATTAATTCATTGATTTTATCACAAAAAAAACTTTATTAGGCCAAATCTCTTATTTGAAAATGTTACTTTGGTCTACATATTTATTATGCTTTTTTCAAAAAGACACAAAATGGTGCTAATTTGAGAGGAAACCAACTTGCATATTGATATAATTTATCAATAAAAAATAGAATGTGGGCCGGGCACCGTGGCTCACGTCTGTAATCCCAGGACTTTGAGAGGCAGAGGTGCATGGATCACAACATCAAGAGATCGAGACAATCCTGGCCAACATGGTGAAACCTCGTCTTTACTAAAAATACAAAAATTAGCTAGGTGTGGTGGTGCATGCCTGTAGTCCCAGCTACTCGGGAGGCTGAGGGAGGAGAACTGCTTGAACCTGGGAAGCGGAGGTTGCAGTGAGTCGAGATTGTACCGCTGCACTCCAGCCTGGCAACGGAGCAAGACTCTGTCTCAAAAAAAAAGAATATGGTGATTCAGAAACACACAGAGAGTAGGTCCCTAAATATTCAACTACATAATTAGCTTAATATCATAGAATCTGCCCAATAAGAACTCTTAAGAATACATTGCTTCAAATCAAAATTAAATCAATCAAATCAATGCATTCTAAAATATAGAAATAAACTATGAGCAATTTTTAATTTTAGCACGTAAGTAGAGAGAAGTCTAGAATTCTAACACAAGCACTCCATGCAAAGCCCTGCACTAGAACCTTTACATGCATTAACTCATTTATTAGCTAAAGCAACCATGAAAAATATGACAGGATAATTTCACTTTGAAGAGCAGGAACCTGGGCCAGGCATGGTGGCTCACACCTGTAATCCCAACACTTTGGGAGGCCAACACAGGAGGATACCTTGAGGCCTGGAGTTCAAGACCAGCCTGAGCAACACAGCAAAACCCCCTCTCTAGAAGAAAATTAAAAAAATATATATATATATCGCCGGGTGTAGTGGCACAAGCTTGTTGTCTCAGCTACTCAGGAGGCTGGGACGGGAAGATCCCTTGAGCCCAGGAGTCCGAGGCTGCAGTAAGATATGGCTGTGTCACCGCACTCCAGATAGGGGAATAGAGTAAGATCCTGTCCCTAAAAAATAAGAAGAGGAATGGCAATCTTAGAAGAGATAAAATACTAGTTAAGTCATACAGTTCGTAAAAGGTAGACATGCCAAAATATTCCATGTATGGATGATTTCAAATAGTGTATAAGCTTTATTTTTCTCTTTTCAGTACCACCACATTTCCTCCCAATGTGTTAATGCTGATAATTAGTAACCAAGTAAAAAATGTCATGCTGGGATTAAGATATTCTTATGGCAGGTTGAATGCCCATTATTTGAAATGCTTAGGACCAGGAGGATTTGGGATTTCTTTATAAATATTTTGAAATATTTGTATATACATACAGAGCTATCTAGAGGATGGAAACAATCTAAACACGAAATTCATTTATATTTCATATACATCATATATATGTAGCCAGAAGATAATTTTATACAAGATTTTAAATAATTTTGTGATGAAACAGAGTTTTGACTGTGACTGAGGTCAGGTGTAGAATTTTTCACTTACAGCATCATGTCCTCTCTCAAAGTTTCAGATTTTGAAGTCTTTCGGATTTTGGATTTTCAGATTAGAGATGCTCAACCTGCGCTTACACCACAGTTGGATTTAAATAGAGATTTTTTTTTTTTTTTTTTTTTTTTTTTTTGAGACAGAACTTCACTCTTGTTACCCAGGCTGGAGTGCAGTGGTGCAATCTCGGCTCACTGCAACCTCCTCCTCCCAGGTTCAAGCGATTCTCCTGCCTCAGCCTCCCTGGTAGCTGGGATTGTAGGCACCCGCCACCACGCTCAGCTAATTTTTTGTATTTTTAGTAAAGACAGGGTTTCACTATGTTGGCCAGGCTGGTCTTGAACTCCTGACCTCAGGTGATCCATCCTCCCAAAGTGCTGGGATTACAGGTGTGAGCCAGCACGTCCGGCCTAGAGATCATTATTTTTTTTTTTTTTTTTTTTTTGAGACGGAGTCTGGCTCTGTCACCCGGGCTGGAGTGCAGTGGCCAGATCTCAGCTCACTGCAAGCTCCGCCTCCCGGGTTCCCGCCATTCTCCTGCCTCAGCCTCCCGAGTAGCTGGGACTACAGGCGCCCGCCGCCTCGCCCGGCTAGTTTTTTGTATTTTTTTAGTAGAGACGGGGTTTCACCGTGTTCGCCAGTAGAGATCATTATTTTAAGAACAGTGGTTCTTTAACTGGAATCATGGTTACCTGGAGGATAGTTCTATGCAAATTCCTGTTATCAACTTCCAAAAAATTACAAATAAATAGAAATTCATGCACATGACTCAAAAACTATTCTGTGAAAAAGAATGAAACAGGTTATGTATCTGAAGGTTTTTCCTCCTCCTTTCATTCACCCTCGTCTATTGAGTAACGTGTCAAGTTTTCATTTCCCACTCTTTCACTGCAATCTTACAGTTTAGGCAATTATGTCCATTCTAAAGGCGATAAAGGTTTTCTCAAAAGCTGTGAGACCTAGGACAGGTAAAAGGCACAATGGTGAGTCAAATCCAGTTTTACCTGGCTGCAGTCACAATCCTCTCCATCTCCAAGTCTTCACCCTTCCTTCCCTTGTAAGCAGAGTATAAAATAACACTATCAAATAGGCAGAATCAGTGAAAGAAAAGCCTAGCTTTTAGTGTAAAAACTACCATTTAATATTATCTGAATAGACTTTCTGCGGCTTAATTTAATAAATGAGGCATCGTTTTTTAGACTCCAAGCATAATCAACTCTCATTTGCATTGACTGGATTCATAAATTCATGCTGTTAAAAACCTGTTTCTGTCAGGGTTGGCCCAGGCCCTCACAGCTTTCACTCACATTCCAATTCTAAGCAGCAGGAGGGAGTTTGCGGATCACAAGCATCAGCTATCATGAGTTCATTTCCTTTAGTGCTGCTTGAGAAAGCGGCGTGAAGCCTGACAAGGTGCAGGCAGCTCATCTAAAACAAGTTCTCCACTGCTCCCAAAAAGGGTGAGGACATCTCCCCATTTCCCTTTACTGCATATGAATTATTTTTTTCCTGGCAAAAGACCATAGCAGAATGCTCAGAGTCCAAGATTCTTGAGACGCACAGATCTAGGGTTTGCATTTACACAAAAAGGAGCTGAAATAAAACCTTCTCAGTCAGAGCTTCATGTTTAAGGAGAAACAGAAATAAAAGGAATGGTGTTGGTATGTGTTAAAAAGCCCTGTCTCTTTCCCCTTATATGGGCAATAATGATCTGAATGACTCAAAACAAATAGAACTCCCAGTTCTCAGAGTGAGTGCTGTGGAGTGAGGATGGGCATCTGACAGTGAGAATTCTCAGAACTTCTGGAACATAACCAGAAACAAGCACAGAAAACCACTTCAGAAAGCTAACTCCAATGGCAGAGCCATCGTTGAACGGATTCGGTGTAGATTGAATCTTCCCTTTCTGAATCTTTCTTGGCATGTAGCAGGTTTCTTGAATAGCTCTTACATTTTATTTTGAAATCCATGAAAGAATATCCAGAGTGTGGAGAAGCCCTACATGGGCTTATCTCTGGAATGTATTAAATAACTTCTGATGCCTCTCTCAGCTCTAACAGACTATTTTGGTCAGTATCAGACAATCATCCAGTTATGATCATTTATCTATATAGAGAGATATCGGATACATTATTATTTGCCAATGTATTTCATTCATCAATGTAACAAAGATTTACTGACCATCTGATAGATTCACTGTGTACTGGACAACCGGTGGAATAAGATGTGTATAGTCTCATTCCTGATCCCCTTACTAAATATTGCATTCCCCTTAAGTGCAAATAAGTCTAGTGTATGGAAGTAGTTCCCAGGACTGTGATATGAGAACATGAATCAAGCATGAGCCCAGCTTCTAAACAACAAGGCTTAGACCCAGAGATAAGTGTGCGACTCAAAGCCACCAATGAAGGTGCTTCTTCCCTGGGGTTGCTATGTGAATGCTGAAAAAGAAATCTGCTCTCTTAGTTTGAAATACTATAATAATGGTAACCTCTTTCACTGCTATGTGCCAGGTCAGCTGCTCGGGACTTTACACATAGTATCTCTGACCTTCAACATGTTTCTTAAAGGCAGCTATTATTAGCTCTATATCAAACATGCTCCACAATATGCATTACTTTCTACAAGGTCACCCCACGATTAAAATTGGGATGTCGAACTTTCACCTAAGTTTGGAAGATGCCATAATCCATGTACTCTGCATTACACCAAGATAACCTGAGCTTAATGTGCTGATGGAGAAGCATAGGTACATTAGCCATGTGGTTTAGAAATTTTAAAAAGAGACCTGGTTTTGAGACGCGTATTTGTGTGTCAGCATGATCCAAGTGAAATCCAAACTCATGGGAAAAATAAGAGAAGAAAACAAAGCAGGAAAATTTAGAGAAAGATTCTGTTCATAAGTAGAAGTTAAATGAAAGTCATCAAAGGCATAGAAAAATGGGAAACGTGATAATGATAATCTTTTGACAATGTATATGTACACCAAAATGTCCCACTGTACACCTTAAATATACATAATATTTATTTGTCAATTGTACATCAATAAAGCTGGAAAAAATTAAAAGAAAAATGAGAAATTCTATGAGAAAATAAATAACTATTTTCCCTATTCTGCTCTCATGACACAGAACACTTCTGTGACCAAAGGCGTGGGGGATTTTCCCCACACCCCAAACAAGCAATCAGTTCTACAGATTCTGCAGCAGGTACCAGCTGGGTGCTTTCTAATTCAACTTAGTTCTGACACCGTCTCCCTGGAGATAGCATCAGACCCCACAGGTTGAGGGCTGAGTCCCACAGGACTGGCCCCCACTTCAGATGTCAGTCACAATCCCCAGGTTGTTTCATCTGTGCTTCTGATTGACTGGCTGTATATGAAGGCTCCCATGACCCCCTCCTTGGGTTGATAAATTTGATAGAGCAGCTCACAGAAGTCCAGGAAACACTTATGTTTCCTGGTCTAATAGAACATTTAAAAAATGATATCAAGATACCAATGTACACGAGATAGAAAAGAAGCACAGAGTAAGGGAGGTGGGAAGGGTTGCGTACAGAGCTTCCCTGCCCTCTCCAGGCGTGCCACCCAGGAACCTCCATGTGCTCAGTTCTCTGGAAGCTCTCCAAATTCCGTTCTTTTGAGTTTTTATGGAAGTTTCATGACACAGATATGATTGATGAAATCATTGGCCACTGGTGATCAACTTAGCCTTCAGCCCCTCTTCCCTCCCCAGAGTTTGGAGGGTGGGGCTGAAACGCCTCTGTCTTTCCCAGACCAGCTCCCACGCTAGAGCTGCATGAGAGCTGCCAGCCACCAGTCAACTCATTAGCATACGAAAAAACATCACTTTGGAGATTGCAAGGATTTTAACTGTATTCCAGGAAATGGGGATGAAGATCAAGTATGTATTTTACAATATCACCAAAACAAAGCAGTAAGAATTGAAAAAAAATTAGAATCTCTAAGCCGAGAAAGAACCTAGAAGACTGCAGTGCATCAGGATAAGAAAAAAACATAAACAAAACTTGTTGATATGGCTTGGTTTTGTCCTGACCCAAATCTTACCTTGAATTGTAATAATCCCCATGTGTCAGGGTGGGGTCAGATGGAGATAATTGAATCATGGAGGCAGTTTCCCCCATACTGTTCCCATGGTAGTGAATAAGTCTCATGAGATCTGATGAGGTTATAAATGAGAGTTTCCCTGCACAAGCTCTCTTGCCTGACACCATGTAAGATGTGACTTTGCTCCTCCCTTGCCCTTTGCCATGATTGTGAGGCCTCCCCAGCCATGTGGAACTGTGAGTCCATTAAACCTCTCTCCTTTATACATTATCCAGTCTTGGGTATGTCTTTATTAGCAGCATGAGAATAGACTAATACACTTGTTCAACTCCCTGAGGAGTATTGTGCAAGAAACTCCTATTTTTGTAGTTGGGTGGGTTTTGAGTGGGGTAAAGTAATCATCTTGTATTACTCCTAAGGGAAATGGCAGGGGCCAGTGAAAAGTTGGATAGAGTGATGCTGAGATCTACTGTGTAGCTAGAATGCATGTACCTCTCTTCTTAGCAAGAAAAATTGTCCTTTTTTTTTCTGGGAATACATTGTAGGGTGTGTGTGTGTGTGTGTGTGTGTGTGTGTGTGTGTGTGCGCATGTGTTTAATTGGGCCTAGTTCCCAGAGTTTTCAGAATAACCTCCATGAAAATGTAATTGGACCATGAGCAGGAATATGACACAATCAAGGCTAATCAAAATCTTTCCATGGAATGACCTAAGAATCCTAGGTAATAATGGACCTAATTTTTCCTATTGTCTTTTGAGTTTGAAAGAGCAGTTAATCCTGTAGGTGCCAGGAACTACTGTACCCAGGTTCTTAAAAGAAGCAGTCTGCATAATGATCTCCACTCAGAGAGAAAAGCATAACCATTACATAGAGAAAGATGCAAAGCTCAGTTAAGGTTTTCATAAGTTTTTACAAACAGAGGTGAATCTGGCTTCAGAAGCTGCTTTCTCCAAGTAACAGAAAATTCAAGTCTAAATAGCTTAAAATACAAAAGTAATTCTGAGGCTTAGATAACTACAGTTGACCCTTGAACAACATGGATTGGAATTGCAGAGGTCCACTTATATTCTATTTTTTTCAATAAATGTTGCACCGAGTGTAACTCTCTGCCTCCCCTTCTACCTTTTCCAACTCTGTCACCCACAAGACAGCAAAAATAACTTGTCTTCCTCCTCATTCCCAGCCTTCTCAACTGAGGATGATGAGGATAAAATCTTTATGATCATCTGCTTCCATTTAATGAATAGTAAATATATTTTCTCTTCCTTCTAATTATTCTTAATAAATTTCATTTTCTGTAGCTTGCCTTATTGTAAGACTGCAGTATGTAATACCTATGCCATATGAAATACGTGTTAATAAACTCTTTTTATTATTGGTAAGACTTCCAGTCAACAGTAGGCACTTAATAGTTAAGTTTGCAGGCAGTCAAAAGCTACATGTACATTTTCCATTGTGTGAGGGTCTATGCCCCGAACTCCTGCAGTGTTCAAAGGTCGACTGTGTACAGCTCTTCAGAGTCCTGAATCAGGTGCATGTGGTTCTCTGGACATCTTCCCAACTCTTGTTCGCAACACAGAGCTTAATAAAACCACATGCACAGTAATGCAAAGGAATCACCACAAGATGCAAAGAAACCTGGACTGAAAACAAAAAGAATGTCATGAAAATAGATAAACCAGAGACGTCATATCCTGAAGGATGATCTAAAGAAAAGACCCACAACTTCTGGGTCAATCTCCAGTTACAGATTAAATTGCCTCAATATTTATAATTTGTAAATTGATATCCAATCATTCTACACTGACCTAACACTTTTCCAAGAACTATGTGCAACCTCATGTTCCTATCTCAAATACTTGAAAAGCACCTTAATTCACATGCTTCCCTTAGACTTGTCTATCAGGTTTGCATCATCAGACTCATTGTCTAGTGATCACTAAACCTGTGCCTTCAATAAACCTTTTCAATGTATGGACAACCACGAGAGTTTTACAGTGTAGGTCTGGTTAGTCCCATTCTGAGGCTAGAAAGAGTAATAACTTGACCAATGCATCTAGAAATGGGTCTGACATTTGTCTGTAATAACCCAAAAGGCTATGAACAGCAGAAACATATAAAGAAATACATTAATAAAATGAAAAAATATATTTAGTGTTCTATGGGAAAAAAAGCTTTTGGAAAAGGATAAAGGCATATGATGAGTTTCAGTAGCCATCTGTAAGATTGTGGAATATTTTATTAAGTGAACACAGGCGTCCCATCCTGAATTATGCTAGTCTTACCATGCAAATGGGAATGGGTACCAACCTGTGTCAGGGAAGAGGGGTTTGAATATACAACAGCATCTGCTTTATTCTGCTAAGCCTAGCAATGCAGGGTGCAGCTGGCTCACATAAATGAGGCACTAATGTAAGCAGGGATGCAATGAGTACCACGAAATCCAAGACATCCAGTTCTGAATGTTTTGAAACACTTGGAACATTATTTGGCACTGTTATTGTTGGTATCACAGTCTTTGGGAAGCCTAGAAACAGACTCAAAAGAAAGGAAATTGTAGATATCCTCAGATTTTCTAGAAACTTCCAAAACAGACAATACATTAGATAGCATAGAAAACGTAGAAGCCACATCACAGCAAAGTAGTCTCTGCATATTTTGTTTCAGTGTTTTAAGTGGTACTGTTTTCATGGGCAGTAATTCTAGGAGCTATGACATCCAAGATCATAATATCCAGCAGATCTGAGATTGGAGTGAGAGCTCTCAATCGCAATTCCATCTGCTTGGGCAGATGGCAAAGTGCACAGAATTTCTCCAACTCTCCTAGTCCTCAGTGCCCCATCAGCACATTGATTTCCTGATAAGAACATATGGAAGGTTTGGGGAGAAAAGAAAGGTTTTGTATTTTTACACTGAATGTGTTGACAATAAGACAATAAGTTTATGATTCTTTCTGACATGACCTTAAGAGTAATGAATGAATGCTTGTAGGATGACTCTCTACAGGAAAAAAGATGTGTATGACCTGAAAATAATAAAAGATGTCAAGTGTATTGAAGTGTGGTACAAAGAATTTCTTTTTATTCTCAGGAAAGCAGGAGACAGTCTCAAGAAGCCATAAATCTCTTTGTCTTCCTTTAAATCATCAAGGGTCAGTAATGGTCTATGGGGTTAGGAAGAAAGTGCCACTGACATTGAAAGAAAGAAAGGAAGAAAGAAAAAAAAAGAAAGAGAGAGAGAGAGAAATGTGAGCATCCTTCTGCCAAGAGAAAGGCTGCTCAGGATTTTGACACTGAAAATCTGAAGGAGAAAATCATTATTGTTAGACATAGAATAGTGGGGTTAAATTCAAGCTCCACCTAATACCCAGATCTAGAACTCTGCTATTCATGTCTCTGTCAGTCAAATGATGGCAAAGATTAATTCATTTAGGAGGTCTAGTGTATGCCATAGGCTAAGCACAGGGACTGCCATGTAGTAGGTAATTTATAAGGAGCACCAATGGTGAAACTAAGTGGGATGTAATAAAAAAGATTAAATAGCAGGAATACAACAGTATGATAAAAAATCTATCATTCGTTTGACATTTGCAAATTTTAAAAACATTTTCGCTGTAGTAAATAGTGGTTATAAATAACTGAATTCACACATAATTGTTTATCGGTTCAGTGTTCAACAATAGAAAAGATCCTACCCAATAGAAAAGATCTGATCCTACGCTTATAAAACTTTCCTTTTAAGGATATTCAGTTTTTAAGGGGAAAATGATAGGACTCTAGAAACTCAAGGTTACAAGGCTTGTAAGTGGAAGGACAAAAACATCTAGCCAATGTCTTATGATTTCCATAAGGTTTATGTGCCTACCCAGCTCCACTGAGTGCATGACGATAAAACAAAGGGGCTCCAGCAGATATCTGGACTTTAAAGACATTGAGAAATTTGAAATATGAGTTTAAAAAGCTACAGTTTTCCTTTAACAAATGCAGACAAGAACTAACATAAACATAATTGACTGAAGAGTCAATCTACTGCAGTGCCTGAAAAAATAATACTCCCTTTCTACTAAAGGCTGCACTGGTAATCTTATGCTTAAGACTTGACTGAAAGTTCCTCAGAGAAAATGCTCCAGCGAAATGTACTGCATGCAAAACTTAATACCGGCTTTTATTAGCTGTGCAAATTTGGAGAGGTTGCTTAAACTCTCTGACTCTTAGCTTGCAAAGCAGAAATGAAAACCGTTCTGTAAATATCTCTGAAGTAATACATACAAAATAGCCCTTCAGTACATATAGCTATATTTCAATTGTGCATAATTTATTTTAGGAATAGCCTAGGTTGATTTTATGGTAGATCTTCCTCCCTCTCTCTTTCTCTACTGTTCAGTTTCTGAGCCTTCTGACATCTTGGCAAGCCACCAACACTGGTGAATCTGGGTGGGAATTCTAGACCACCAGCAAGAGTGAGTACTGGAGGGACCAGAGGCAGAGTTGTTACCAAGCTGTCCCCATTTCAGGATCTAAATATGCTCTCTATGCTAGTTTTAACAGACTTCTCATTGATTCTGTGAGCCTTCTGATATTCTACCACTGTATCTGCTTAAGCCAACTGGAAGTATTTTATTTTGCTACCACCAAAACTTCCAGAAAGAAACAGAATTAAGAAGCTTATAATTTGGTGATAATTATACTAAGAACACATCGGTGCATAACCATGGCATAATGGACTTTCGTGGAGACCCTAATTGCAAATCAAAGTTAGAAGAATATGAGCAGTTAAACGGTTCTTAAACATAATCCCTAGTTATCCACGCTAGTGGTAACTTGTTACTTTCATTGGGGAATTCACTCAGCAAACAATACAAACACAACTAAAAAATGCACATTAATCCATTTGAGAAAACAGTGTGGAATGCAGACATCCAGTATAAATATAAGTTTCCGGAATACCTAATAACACATGCAATCAATGGGCTCTTGAACTACATAATGTAAGAAGTCAGAATTGTAATGAAGAGCATACAATCACGGAATATAGGCACCATCTGTCAAAAAATAAATAAACTCTTTTCTGCTGTGGGATTAAGAAAAGTCCCTTAACTTCTATAGGATTCAACTATCTTTTACCAGTCATGTGGCAGTTAACCTTCTGAGAAATGCCGGAATGCCAACTTCCTTAAGGCAGAGGGAATATTTTGAGTCTTCAGCTCTAAGCAGTGTCTGGAGCATAATAAATGCTCAAAAATGTCTGAGTAAGTAATGCAAGAAAACAGGAGGCAGGAAGTCTTGTATTACAAATCTTACAAATCGTAGGGGAAACAGTGCCATGATAAGGAGATAATATTCAACGTTTCTTCAAAGCCATTTACCTCAAAGACTTCTTCCCAACAAAGTTTAAAGAGAAGTGATTTCTCCCCATGACTTGTGTGGGCTACAACATGATGGCTAAACTGCCAATCTGATAAATTCTTATCTATAAAAGTGTGAGTCTGAGGTTAAGGGCAATTGAAATCAGTTCAAAGGTGATACCCGTAGTGAAGCACTTTTCAAGTCTAAAATTGAGCAATACACCTTGGGAGAAAGATCTCCTAGAATCCCCCTGAGAGATTTGGGGAGGTAAAGTGAATGAATCAGGATAAGTTTCCTTATATGTAAGTCAAGGGAAGACTATTGTTTAAGATCACGTCTGCCCATAGCATTCCCATAAGACATCTGAACTCTTAGCTTCTTATATTGGATAAATGATGTCCAAACTGTGCAACCATGGAGAAATTGTATTTATTAGCTTCATTTTTTAAAATGTTTTCACAACCACAAAACATACGTTCTTTAGGCTTATTAAAGAGCGTATCACATGCCTAGCACTACTAAGCATTTAATGATAGTTTGTTATTTTGATCATTTTCAGGTTTGTTGTTGCTTTCTTTCATTGTTGTGATAGCACAGAATCATGTAAAATGTGCCCAGTACATGAAATAGCTTTTCTCATCTACATTCATACTCAGTTTAAGTCCAGAATCTACAGATTTGTAATCTCTTTCTCTTTTGGCAAGGAAGCCATACTATCTTTGCCTACTCCAACATTTTCTTCTGCTCGGCTATTAAAATCTTTACAGAACTTCAAAAGATATACCAGCATTTTAGGGAGCATAGTAGCCTCACAGTGCTGAAACACAGGTCCTCATCATGTATACACCTTTGTGTGTGGATGTGAACCTCTTCCTGCACAAATCACATTTTCCTTAGTCCATTTATTCAAAGCTATGACCTTTCTCCCTGACTATGCATGCTCAGGGAAGTTACCCATTGATGGTGGCTGTGTTGCTGCTACCACCATTGCTGTTGCTGATAGTGGTAGTAGTAGTGGTAGGGTTTTGTTTTTGTATAACAAACACATTTATCCAAATAAAATGCTGGATGTTTGCTTCAAACTATTCTTCTGAAATTGAATCACTCTGATTGACTTGTAGTTAGTCACAGCCTATCAAATTCCTTTTTTTTTTCCCCTTCATGGTAAATTTAAGAGATTCAAGTTTGACTATTGGCCATCTATTGCATGTCAGGTTCTAAATGTGGCACTTTGCATGCATTGGTCTCCACTTCACATATGAGAAAACTGACATTCTGAGGCTCATGTATGTTGTAAGTGATCCAAATTCAGATATTTTTGGCACAAAGCCTATGCTTTTTCCACCAGACCGCCCCTCTTTAGCAGCACCTACAAAGGGCTACTTACAGTCGATTTTCCTTGTGACAAAAGGGAAATTGCATTCCCTATGTATGGAGCTGTAACACACATGCTTTTTTTTGCCTAAAAGCCTCCTCACCTCCCTCCTGCCAATCTTTCCCTTTTAATCCCTGTTTGAGTCTGCGAAGTGGAGAACCGCAGGCAAATATTTATTCACGAAATGAGCCATTTTTTTTCCCATTTCTAACCCATCCAAAGCTGCTCTTGTTTCTCTTTAAACTTTTGAAAAGCAATTTGCTTCTAGACGGAAAAAAAAAGAGCAGAGAGAAATAAAGAATCTCAGCCCAAAGCCAGAGCCAGAAACAATGGGCCAGAAGTAAAAGCCTCTTCTATAAGGTGGGCGCTCCAATAAATCTCAGCTACAGTCAATGCACATTTCAGACATTAAAGATGAGACATCACACAGGACTTCTGGTATTGGAGGAAAAGGCTATCCTCACCCCTGGAGGATAACATGACACAGGTAGACTGAAGAAATGTGTACTGGAAGAACACTATTAAGGCCCAGTTCCAGACAGAGTTTGCCATTAAATTGAACTTCTCTGATTGATTAATAAAATAAAAAAACTTTTATTTACAGAGTAACATAAATTCTCAATAAAGGTCAGCAGATACTTTGCATGTTCCTCAATTCTACCATCTTGCACACACGGCAGACATCACTAGTTGATCAAGGCTCTTGATCTTACTGGGCCAGGAGTAACCTAGGCATCCTTATAAACGCATCTTGCAGTCAGCCTCTATCAACCAAATGTAATAGGCACAGGGGGAAAAAAGCCTTGTGCCAACTCAAACGCAGAAGACAGGCAATAAAGATGAGTATGATTTTGTTTTAGGGTTTTTTTTTTTTCCTAAGATGCCATCAGGTTTTTCTATAATGTCAGCCACCGTTCTAATCAGTGAATACTCCCCTGACTTCAGAAATGCTTTAAAACTATCAAATAAGACATGACATTCAACCATCAATATACTCCCCAAACATTTATTAAGCATGCATTTTATGCCAGATACTGCAATACTTATTGGACAAGTGGAGATGACTCTTATCTGATTCCGCTTTCAAGACAGAGCAACTTACCCCATTTGGAATCCACCTTGTTGAAATTCCAACATGGAAAAGTGTGTTTCGTCTTTTCTTAAGTACTACTCTGTAAGAATTTCACTGAGGCTATGTGCTAAATTTGATCCACTCCAGCCAGAGACAATCAGAAAGTAGGAACTAAAGAATAGAAGTGGAAAGAAGAGCCCAAGAAGGTAGCACTGCAACCTTCTAGAAGCATGAGAGAAAGCCCACACAGTGTTCTACAGGGAAGACAGGGGCAGAAATATATGTTTGGAAGGGCTCACCGCGTGTATTCTGGCTTAGTGTTTCATGTAGGAAACCAAGGAAGTACCCCTGGGACTATAGAGGCAGTGAGTAACTCTATTATCTCACAAATTCAGGGATTCCGAATATGGGACTAGAAATTAAATTCAAAACCTCTGTGCCAGAATGCAGGCAGCACAATGGGAATGGTGAACACAGCCCTACTGACGTCATACCTTCCTTCTATTGCTTACCAAGTGTGTAACTTTGCGCGAGTTACTTTAATTCTAATCACTTCATTTTTTTCGTGTATAAAATTCATCCATCATCATCATATCACAGTAACATCTCTCTTTAGTTGTTTGTTTGCTTTTAAGGGACCTGGAAGTATTTATAAAGCCGTTAAAATTGGGGTCTCCCATCTACAACCCTCAGGTCAATTATGATGAATTGTGTTTTCTGTAAATACTATAAAGATTTGTTGGAATGCAACCACACCCACTTATTTACATGCCTTCATTTACATATAATGTAAATGTAAAAAGTTGAATAGAGGCAACAGAGACTATGTGACCCACAGAGCTTATGATATTTCTAGAAAATTTTCCAGAAAAGTTTGCCAACTTCTGAACTCCTGGCTTAGAATATTACCTGGTGCATAGCAAGAATTTTGTAAATTTTTGTTAAAATATAATGTCAGAAAATAAATATGAAATGCAGATATACTCTCCATTCAGACATAAAATGTCAAAGAACAAAAAAATGCCAGATTTGGAAAGATCTGGATTTGAAGTCAGGTTCTGCAACTTACCAGTTGCATGAGCTTAAACAAGTTACTTCAATCTCTGGTGGCTCAGCTCATCTATACAGAAAATAGGGATAAAATGTTACCTATGCCAATAATTACATCTAACAATTTTCCCAAAATATCTAGAAGAGTGCCTGGCACTCAGAAATAACTTAGAAAGTGTTAGCTATTTGGCACATAGAAACAACTTAAGAAGTATTAGCTATTACTATTTCATTCCTCTTGGCAACAGAACCAGTCAGATTTTCAATCATGAAGCAAGGACATTCAGAAATTGTTCTAATAATGAATGTATACAGAAACCAATAGCACTGTGTCCACTATTACTATTTTAACATATAATTACCTACAATATTGCCTTCATTAAGTAGGCTTGTCTAATCATTTTCTTATCACCATAAAATGTACACAGTCTGGCTTTTCTCAATCTATATCTCTCAAGAAGGCTTGTATTTCTAGTTCGATGGGCTTCTATTTTGGCTTTCTGTAGGAATCTAAAGCTGAACATGGATTTCTATACTCACCATCAATTAAATGACACAGAGAAAGAGCCTCTAGAGTATTGCACAGAGTCAGTTAGTTTCCCTGCATATCTCTAAATGTAATAAGGACACAGAGTAATCCCTTCACTTTTCATAGAGGTTACCAGAGAGGCAGAAAAGTCCTCAAAAAATACATATCTTTTGAGCTGAACCTTGAAAAGAATGTGTGTGTGCATGTGTGTGTGTCGGGGGGCAGAAAGAGGAATGAGAAAGGTATTCCTGGCAGATGTGGGAGCATAAAAAATGTCAAATAAAGAGGAGAATTTTCCGTGCATCCAGGAAACGGACAGTAATATAATAAAGAGTCTCAGATTATACAATAATTTGGAACCAGAAAATAAATGGTCTTGTCTATGTTATTAAGGTTTTTAAGTTAACAAGCACAACAAAATTCTTTACAATTCCTTTCTTTTTTTCTTCTCCTCCTCCTCTTCTTTCTCCCCTTCCTCACTTCATTCTCTCCTTCCTTTTATCTGAGCATGATGCTGGATTTCAGAAAAAAAAGTCATTATCCTATTTTTATTTGCATTGTCTTTGTCACTGTGCCCTCATCTTCACGAACAATGACTAGCACATGGTCAGTGCTTCATATGAACTGAATAAATAAATTATCAAATTCAGAAGTATATATATAGCAGATCATTATAATGTAATTGCTGAAGCACATCCTTCGAACTCACATTCCCTGAGCAAGAAACAGAATTCTCTGCTCACTAGCTATGAGATATTAGGCAAGTTATTTTATTTATTTATTTATTTATTTATTTATTTATTTTGAGATGGAGTCTCGCTCTGTCTCCCAGGCTGGAGTGCAGTGGCGCGACCTCGGCTCACTGCAAGTTCCGCCTCCCGGGTTCACGCCATTCTCCTGCCTCAGCCTCCCGACTAGCTGGGACTACAGGCGCCCGCCACCGCTCCCAGCTAATTTTTTTGTATTTTTAGTAGAGACAGGGTGTCACCATATTAGCCAGGATGGTCTCGATCTGCTGACCTCGTGATCCACCCGCCTCGGCCTCCCAAACTGCTGGAACTACAGGCGTGAGCCACCGCGCCCGCCTAGGCAAGTTATTTTAACTCTCTTGAGTTTCAGTTTCCTTACCAGCAGTAAAGGGGTGAATAATAATAATAGCCTCTTTGAGTTGTTATAAAGATAACAATGTATTAACTCGGTAAATTAATGTGTATTAAGCTCTTTAAGAAATGCCAGGTCCAAAGACAGTAATCAGTAAACACAAGCCATTCTTAATTCTAGAAGTAATTCTAGAAGCAATTTTAACTGTCTGAAAGTAATTCTCAAGTTTCACAACATGTGAATTAATGAATTTACTGAAACAAGAATTTCAGACACAGGAATATGGAGTCTTAAAAGAAAAATAAAATAAAATAAAATAAAATAAAATAAAATAAAATAAAATAAAATAGCATATCCTTTAGCTTATGAGTGAGCCCAGAGATTCTCTGTAGTTGGTAAGGCATATTTTTATAAAGGAATTTATATACTGCCATAATAGTGTTTCTTCTGTTTTTTTATATTCACTTTTATTTTTTTTTTATTTTTTATTTTTTACATAAGAAAGTGGCAGTCTTTTATTGCAAATATGCACACACTCTCGGGCAAAGTTCTCTGGTCCTCAGGTGTGGGGGGCCAGGGAAGTCGCGCCTGCGCTCTCCGGTGATGTTCTCCGGTCCACAAATGCGGCTCAAGCAATTCTCCCTCCTCGGCCCCCAGCTGGCTAGGATCGCAGACATGCACCATCACACTTATATTCTAATAAGCATCCTTTTCAATTATACATGGCAAATGCTTTTTCTTTTTTGTATTTTTTAATTTTATTTTATGATGCCTTTTGATAAACCAAAGTTCTGAAATTCAATGCAGTAAAAATTTTCATTTTAAAGTTCATATTGCTTGTTGCTTAATAAATGCTTCCCTACAGAAAGAACCTAAAGATATTCTCTCATATGCCTTCCAAAACTTATACTTTTTATACTTAAGGCATGAACTTGATTTTTTGTGTATAGTATAAAATAGAAATATTTTTTCCATATAGATAATTAATTTTCCCTGAGCTATTTATCAAATAGTCCACCCTTTCATCATTGACCCATAGTGCTATTTCCGTTTATATGAAGTTTATATATATGCATGGTCTTTTGGGGGCCTTTTAAATCCCAGTGTAATATCTGCCTGGCTATTACTGAGTGAGTACAATCATATATATTCCCTTTACAATGACTCTTGATATGTGTTAATGTAAGCACCCGTAACTTTTTTTTCCCTCAAGAATGTCAGGTTTTTTTTTTTTTTCAAATGTAAAGACTCTTGAGGATCTTTGCTATATCCTCTGTGAATGGTAAGACTGATACCCCTTTGCAAGGATGATCTGAAATATTATTTGGGAGTTAAATAGCCCTCTAAGAAAGCCATGAGATATTCTAGACCTGTGTTGTCCACTATCATGGCCTCTAGCCACATATGTCAGAGAAAATTTATATTAATTAAATTAGATATTCAGTTACTCAGGCTCACTATCTGCATGCCAAGTATTTAAGTAGTCACAAGTAGCTAATTGCTGGCATAGTAGACAGCACATATATAGAGCATTTCCATCTTCACAGAATGTACTATTGGACACAACATCCTGATTGAGGTCTGTAATGCAGAACTACCAAAAGAAGTTGTTTGAGTTTCTTTTGAAGGACCCTGTTTTTTGTTTTGTTTTGTTTTTATGGAGTTTCACTCTTGTTGCCCAAGCTGGTGTGCACTGGTATGATCTTGGCTCACCACAACCTCCGCCTCCTGGGTTCAAGCAATTCTCCTGCCTCAGTCTCCCAAGTAACTGGGATTACAGGCATCTGCCACCACACCCTGCTAATTTTGCCTTTTTAGTAGAGACGAGTTTCTCCATGTTTGTCAGGCTGGTCTCGAACTCCCGACCTCAGGTGATCTGCCCGCCTCGGCCTCCCAAAGAACGGGGATTACAGGCATGAGCCACCGCCCCTGGCCTGAAGAAAATACTAAAGCAATAAACCCAAAAAAGTCTTCTGATTTTTAGTGGATTTTTCTCAACCTTTGCATTACCAAACATTTGGATATTTTTTAAATCTCCATTTACATACATAATATATGTATTTATTTTTCTTTCTTTCCTTTTTTTTTTTTTTTTTTTTTCCTTGAGACAGAGCCTCACTCTGTCACCCAGACTGGAGTGCAGTAGCACAAACTCAACTCACTGCAACCTCCGCCCCCTGGTTCAAGTGATTCTCTCGCCTCAGCCTCCTGAATAGCTGGGATTACAGGTGCCTGCCCTCATACCTGGCTAATTTTTGTATTTTTAGTAGAGATGGGGTTTCACCATGTTGGCCAGGCTGGTCTTGAACTCCTGACCTCAGGTGATCCGCCTGCCTCAGCCTCCCAAAGTGCTGGCATTACAGGTGTGAGCCACCACACCTGGCCAAATATCTGTATTTCTTAATATGACTATCCTCATTCTAATAAATGAAGATCTAAATTATAATGGAATAACTACATAGAAAATGCATAGTAGACTCAAGGGTAGGTTGGATCTTAAAGTTCCCCTGTGCAATTCCCTCACTCCTTTTTTTTTTTCTCTCTTTTGATATTTGAATTCCCTGGGGGAACTTCCAGGATAATTAATCTCTGATTGTATATGCCTGGTGACAAGAAACTCCCTATCTTCTCAGGCTCTCCGTTTACAAGGAAATGACTGTAAAAGAAACATGGTCTACAATATGCCAAAAAAGGAAGAATGCGCACTTTGAGGGGCTTGATGACCGTGTTGTCTAAGCCATCCCTGAAATCATGAGACCTAAGTCTGAGCAAGGACTGGAGATGTGTGTCCAAGCAGTCCTTATAGCAACAGCATCTGGAGGTGATTATGTAGAGTAGAGGAGAGCAGGGAGTCCAAGACTGTGTGAAGGTAGATTAGAGAATCAGAAGAGGTAATCCTCTAGCTTAATCATGGATTCTGTGAGACACTGGCTGTCAAACAGCTTTCAAACACACCTGAGTCCTTTTGCCTGGGAAGGTCATTTACATTTGAAAGAATCAAGAAGAGGCATCAGGATATGGAATACTGGGAATTTATCTAAGCATCTTGGTGCAGTTTTTCTAGCTTCTCTTTCTGTGACTGACTCTTCAGATACAAACCCCAAGTAGGCTGACCTACTGATTAGTCACAACAATAATGGAAAAGCAATGAGAATCATGACTTAAGATTAAGCATTCAGAGAAATATCTCCCTCTCCCAACTTCCAAATAGTTAAACACAAAAATGCTACATAGGAGGAAGATGGTGTTTCCACTGAATTAATCTACTCTCTGATGCTAATTCATAATAAACAGTTTACAGGAGAATGTATAAAGTGCTAAAAATGTATTGGGTTTTCATTGTGGATCATACAATTTGGAGACATCCGTCAGTCTTTAAAATAAAATAATCCTTAGAGGCCACGCCCATGGCTTACGCCTGCAATCCCAGTACTTTGGGAAACCGAGGTGGACGGATCACTTGAGGTCAGGAGTTCGAGACCAGCCTGGCCAACATGGTAAAAGCCCATCTCTACCAAAAATGCAAATAATAATAATAATAATTAGCTGGGCGTGGTGGCGGGTGCCTGTAATCCCAGCTACTTGGGGGGCTGAGACAGAGAATCACTTGAACCTGGCAGGCAGAGGTTGCAGTGAGCCAAGAGCACACCACAGCACTCTAGCCTGGGCGACAGAGTTTGACTCTGTCTCAAAAAATAATAATAACAAAATAAAATAAGTCAAATCAAATCAAATAATAGTTAGAGATAATAATTTTACCTCCATTTGGTAGGGAAGAAAGCAGAAGCTTAGCCAGTAGGTAGTGGAGCTGAAATTCAAATACAGGTCTGACTGATTTCATAGTCTCATCCTTCTCTCATGACAATATGATGTCAAAAACATGGATCTCCCCATTACTCAAATTATAACTGTATGATGTTTTAGGTTGGTAAAAAAAAACTCAGTCTGAAAACTCTTCATCCTTGTATAGTTTCTTTTTGGATATTAATACTAGTACTAACAGCTAGCATTTACTAAGTGCTAACTGCATTTCAGGCACTTGGTATGAATTGGCTCATTTAATTCTCTCAATAGCCTTATGAAGTATGTAATATCATTTTCATAACTTCCCAAATAGGGAAAGTCTAGCTTAGTAAATGTAACAAATTTATGTTGCTAGTAAATCGCCCTAGCCTCTCGGACTTTATAGCATTAAGAACCTAGGCTGTGACCAATTTATATTTACTCTTAGAGAACGAAATTTTTCGTTTAGCAAAAATGTATCATTGTTACAATACTCAGAATATTCAGGATGTTACTGTTATTTGCCCTTCGTTCTTCTAGGGAAGAGCTGCACTTTCCTATCTATAGAAAATTATTTTAAAGGCAAAGGAAAACTCAAACATAAGAAGTTGTATTTTTAAAAATAACAAAACACAAAGCCTAACGCAGTGCCCAAGCACTCCGTACAGAAAGATCTGTCCTAAAATTTTAACTGAATAGTTCTACAAAGAATTATCATCTATAGAGAAAAAAACTTCACATAAACAGAACTATAATCAGGGACAGAATTAATATGCAAGTCAGCTATTCACCTAGTGGCATATACAAAATATGACTTTCTATCCTTGATTAAACAGGTGCTCTTTAAACCAAGCCCTGCATTTTAATTGTAAATATTCTTGTAATAACAGTATAAAACCACCCCTGATAACACACAGCAGTTAGTGACGATGCCAGCCACTTCCCAGGGCCAGTCTCCATGAGCTGCAAATACCAAAGCAACAGCAACAAACAAAAACAAACAAACAAAAAAGGTGCAAGTTCAGATGATAGAGGATCCTTTACTAAAGAAACACAAAACCTAGCAAACTATAGGAAAAAAACAAGTTTACTATGTTTGTTATAACACAGTTGGATGGGAAGTTTTTAAAATGATGTTTTGTAATTAATTTAAATAATAAGTGAATGTTTTGAGACCACCGTTGGTTGGCAACTTCTAACTCTGTGGCTCAAACTCCTTTAAAATTTTGAAATATTATCCAGGAAATCCCAATCTTAGGCTAAGCAGAAACATAAAGAAAGCTGCTGAGGCCAGTAATATTCACACACGAGACCACTGCATCAATATAATTTCACTCCAAGAGGAACTGGCTTTTTTGGCAAGAAAAAGAATGAAAGGGTCAGGGTAGAGATAAGACTTGAAGAGAGCTCCTAAAAACACAGTAGTAATTTTTCTTTGGTCTGTATTTGAGCTCACATACAGAAAGTTCCTTTGATTAGGTGAGACTTGCAAGTAATTGGAGACTTCTGCAACCCTTGGAAGTTAATTGGCTTAGAGACTAGTTCTAACATCTAGTCAGATGGAGAAAGATAAAATAGATAGATGAAAAGTAAAAGGGATGCTGAAATTTAAATTTCACAAATTTGTGTTCTTTGGCAAGGTTAGCCACATGCTTTTGGTACATTGTTATTTTTTGACAAAAAGAGTGATTCAAAATATTCCAGATAAATCAATACCATGACTGATGGAAATGAGTTCTCCCACACATGGAGACTGGCTAGTGGCAAAGTGCTGATGTTGGAGTTTGGGCAGCCAGTTTTGACAAAATGGTAAACTCTCAAGACGTGGCGAGACATTGAGATTCACCGTAACTTCAACTTGGTGCCCTAGAAAAGGCAGAGCATCTGGGCCCTGGAGGAACAATATACACATTCAGAGATAAAACCAGTGCTAAGGGCTCCATCCCAAGTCTCCTGGAACATGTTTTTCAGATACTTGCTTGTGTAGCCAGAGCCTCAATTTCTGCAGCTGCAAACTGGTAATGTGTTCAGACCGCCATCCTTAGCGCCTATGATTGATCGGGGAGGTGATGAAATAAATTAACTGTACTGAATTGCATTAGAGTCTAAGGAATGAAAAACATGTGCTTGTTAGTATTCTTTCCTTTGTATTCCTGTTCAAACAAATAAGCACTCTACAAACATTAATTCTTTCCCATAATCCATTGAGATTACGCTAAGGGTACAACTTTATTTGTTAAATTTAGGATCCTAAGATATTAAATAATTTGTCCAAGCCTGTGAATTTTGTCTTTGGGAGAACCCAAAATGCAAACTTCTGTATTCTTCTTCCAATACTCTTTAAAAAGTAAATATCACATGCTGGTTGGGATCCAGCTAGGTCTCCACAAATGGACAAGAATAAGTCCATTTCCTGTACTTCCACTTACTGAGTCTTTGACTAGAAGCAATGTAGACAATCTCTTTAAATTAGAAGATTAACTGATGTGTACTACTATTTTTCTCACCTTGCAGATAAAGCAACAAAACTATGATGGTTAATCTCCTGTCTGGCACAGTGCAGTAGTAATCATTAAGTTCTTACAGAATGGATGCTGTCATTACCTATTGTAAGAGATGCCAAAAAGGGTCCCTAAGCCTGGTTATATTAGTTACCAATGGGTATTCCATTTATCAGTGTACATAGTAATAACAAGATTCTTGAAGAAGTCCTTCATTTTTTATTTTTGAAGTTATCCAAGATCTCTCTCTGTCACCCAGGCTGGAGTGCAGTGGCACAATCTCGGCTCACTGCAACCTCTGCCTCCTGGGTTCAAGTGAATCTTGTGCCTCAGCCTCTGTCTTGGCCTCTCAAAATGCGTGTATTTTAGCTCAAGTCTTCTTAACATCCATATAAAGCAGAGGCATTCCCATTTTATAGGTAAAATCTGAGAGAGACCAGGCACAGTGGCTCACACCTGCAATCCAGTATTTTGGGAGACCGAGTTGGGAGGATCACTTGAGGCCAGGAGTTTGAGACCAGCCTGATAAACATAGCAAGACCCTGTGTCTACAAATTTTTTTTTAAATATCAAATTTTAGCCAGTGTGGTGGTGCACACCTGTAATCTCAGCTACTTGGGAGGCTGAAGTGGGAGGATTGCTCGAGCCCAGGAGTTTCAGGCTATAGTGAGTTATGACCATGCCCGTGTACTCCAGCCTGGGAAACTGATTGAGACCTCATCTTTAATAAAAGAAAGAAAGAGAGATGGAAGGAGGGAAGGAAGGAAAGAAGGAAGGAAGGAAGGAAGGAAGGAAGGAAGGAAGGAAGGAAGGAAGGAAGGAAGGAAGGAAGGAAGGAAGGAGAGAGAAAGAAAGAGAAAGAAAGAAAGAAAGAGAAAAGAAAAGAAAGAAAGGAGAGAGGGAGGAAAGGAAGGAAGGAGGGAGGGAGGAAGGGAGGAAGGGAGGAAGAAAGGAAGGAAGGAGAGAGAGAGGAAAGAGAGAAAGAGAAAGAAAGAAAGGAAAGAAAGAAAGAAAGAAAGAAAGAAAGAAAGAAAGAAAGAAAGAAAGAAAGAAAGAAAGAAAGAAAGAAAGAAAGAAAGAAAGAAAGGAGGGAGGGAGGGAGGGAGGGAGGGAGGGAGGGAGGGAATGAATGAAAGGGAGAGAGGAAGGGAGGAGAAGGGAACTGAGAGTATCAAGTGCAAAGGTGCACATTAGTTGAACATTAAAGAGTCAGGATTTGACTCTCACCTCTGTGACTCCAATATCTTCACTAACAATACTCAGATATAAATCATATATGCATACCCTAAACCAACTTGGCAAGTTTGGGAATCCAATTTTCTCCAAACTGCCAGAGTTAGCGTCTCTAAGTCATTTTGGGTAAGCAGGGGCGGAAGGGAAGGAAACTCACATCTATTAAGGTACTACCATCTGCCGCGCAGAATGTGAGGCACTTTTGTGTGCTCTGTCTGTACTACAGATTTTCCTTTTTGTGAACTTCTGCTCTCATTTCCCCATAGAAACCAAAGGCATCAGGAATGTAAGTGATCGTAACCTTCAAGTTGCTCTTAACACCTAATGCAAATGCATAAAGGACTCAACTTAGGCAAGCAATAACATGACTAAATTTCTGTAGCACAGGGGAAGTTTACAAAATGCTTGCACATATTTCACTTTACATACTACTTAAAACAACATTTGGAGGCAGATGGAGAATACGTCGTCATCTATTTTACAGGTGTGAAATTGAGTTTCTTGCAGAACAAGAGTTTTGTGCAAAGCAACACAGGTTAGGGACAAAGATCATGCTCAAGCCGGTGTGTCCACTTACTTAAGTCAGAACACTTGGAAGTTATCCAAGATCTCACTCTCTCTGTCTCCCTGACTTTCCCCTTTACCACTTGCCTTCGATTCTTCCACATCTATAATTCTGGAAGAGTTAGCAGTTCTCTTTTCTAAATGGAACTGAGAAGATAAAATGCCACCACTCCCCAACCCATCCAGAGATTGGAAGAGGTGGCAACTGGTCTCATCTGATTGCTAAAACTGGTCATCTTGAAACTTTGTACTACTTTGGAGAAGCAAGTTGCTCTGAACAGACAGTGGGGGATTTAATGCTTTGTTGTTGTTGTTGTTGTTCAACTTATTGGCCAGATAATGTAGTGATCCTATCCCCTGTAACTTCCTGCTTTCTGCACAATATATGCTAAATCTGTGTGTGTGTGTGTGAGAGAGAGAGAGAGAGAGAAAGAGACATTTTTACAGGAAATAAGTAAAAGGAAATGTACTCTTTTTTGAGCTCTATACCAAGGTGAAGAAGAAAGTACCTTTAATATGTGGTTCAGAGAATAAAAAATTCAACAAAGTCAAGAAATTAAATCCCCTGGATTCAATCGTTTAATAACGTTTACTAAATATCTTCTCAGGAAGTGCTGGATATAGCAGTAACCAGAAAATAAATTCCTCGCCTTCAGGTAGCTTACCTCCTGGTGTCGAACATGGAAAGTTTTTCTTCTTTTTTGCTTTTTTTCTTTGAGACAGGGTCCTGCTCAGTTGTCCAGGCTGGAGTGCAGTGGCACAATCATGGCTCACTGCATCCTTGACCTCCCGGGCTCCTAGGATCCTCCCACCTCAACCCAAGTAGCTGGACTACAGGTGCAGGCTACCATACCTGACTAATTCGTGTGTGTGTGTGTGTGTGTGTGTGTGTGTGGAGGTGGGGTCTCACTATGTTACTCAGGCTGGTCTTGAACTACTGGGCTCAAGCAATCCTCCTGTCTTGGCCTTCCAAAGTACTGGGATTACAAGTGAGAGCCACTGTGCCTGACCCAAAGACAGACTTTTTTTAATGTGTATATATTGGGCCTAAAGAAAATTTTTCTATGTATAAAGTGACTGCAGAAAGCATCTGGGTTTCATAACTCTCTCAGGTTAATTCCCTCCTTTTCATATAATCTGTCACCACTTATTTTTAACTTTAATCACTAAAGACATTAACTGAAAGTGGAGACAGCACTCCCTCCCTTCAGCCTTTCCTCCAGCACTCTTTTTTTTTTTTTTTTTTTTTTAAGAGAGAGTTTCACTCTTGTTGCCCAGGCTGGAGTGTAATGACGTGATCTCGGCTCACAGCAACCTCTGCCTCCCAGGTTCAAGCGATTCTCCTGCCTCAGCCTCCTGAGTAGCTGGGATTACAGGCATGCGCCACCATCATTGTTTAAATGTTTGCAACAGTAATCTTTTTTAACTCTAAAATGATTCATTAATTGCAGTAGTAGTAGTAATGGCAGTAAATACATACAATAAAATACAAAATAAAACATGTGCATGTCAAAAGAATGTCAAATAGTAATAAAAAAGCAGGCAAAGAAAAAGTCCCCTTTCTAACACAGTCCCCTGTCCTCCAGTTCCTCCTTCCAGAAGCAACTACTGTTATCAAGTTATATTTTATGTGTGTTCATGCTTGTTTGTGTCTATACCCAAGGAAATATTTTATGCACACATAAATATACACAAATGAATGGACTCCTCATTCTTCTGTGTACACAAATAAAAAAATTCTCTGAACACTATTCTATATGTTGCTTTAGAGCTAGTTCATAATATATATATAACACTGACATTTTTCATAGCTGCATAGTATTTTTAAAAATGGATATATCAAAATTTATTTAAGCATTCTTAATAGACATGTAATCTCATTACTTCTTTATTTAAAATCTTCAGTGTCTGGCCCTCCACTCTCATCACATACATGGTGAAGTGCAAACCCCTAAGAATACCAGGCGAAATTTCTCATGGCTGGAAAGTAAATAGGGATTAAACTGTGGGGCTAAGTATATGTCTCCATAGTACTACATGTTCTACCGCTGCTGAACTGTTTGCCATTTTTCAATTGCATTCTCATTCCCCTCATTGTGTGCCATTCACTCTTATCCTTTCCTTTTGAGATATGTCCTCCAGTGTAATAAATCCTATATTGTATTCAAAATTCATTTTAAATTTCTGCTTCTAAAAAGCTTACTTTGATGGCAGGTTCCCGGTGCAAACTGAGTCAGGCACTACTACCAAGTCTGCACAACAATCATTATATTGCTAATTGTACTGTATTGAGATTGCGGATTTCCTTGATTGTCTCCTCTAATTGACTGTAAATTTCCTTAGACATGAGGAATGGGCTCTATTAATCTCTGTATTGAAGAACATAGCACATAATTTACCTATTACAGGCCAAGGAAAACTTGTCGAATGACTAATAGAATGTAAAAACCTTTATGACTCTCATCTGATGTTCTCTCTACTACACACAACAGCTACCAAAATGAATCTATTTGGAGGATATGTTAGATCTCTGGTACTAAAAGTGTGGTCTTCAGACCAGCATTGTCAGCATTGCGTTGAGTACCTGTCAGAAATACAAATTCTGTCCCACCACAGAGGTACTGAATTGAGCAACTGAAGTCAGGCCCACCGTCCCTGCTTTAACAAATCCTCTGCGTGATTCGGATGCTTACTGCGCTTTCAGAACCACTGGAAGAAACACGTGTCTCAATTCTTGTTTCTCGATCCCCCTGCAAACATTTTTGCTCTTCACGTTAGAACCACTCATCAGGAAAAACAGCAAAATATCACCACTGCTGTTCATATTTCCCTGTACAATTTTATTGAAGTTATAATTGTGTCCCACAATACTTAGTTTCTGCTAACAAACCTGCCTGAAAGTTAACTCGAAGTCCCAGGGAGATTAAGAAAAAGGAACGAGATTTCAAACAGGTGATTACTTGTGTGAGATCATGCTAGCTCTCTTGTTCCTAGCCAAGGTACTTGCAGGTAAAATTTTATTAAAGAGAGAACAGCCCTAGTATACATACAACAAAAACATTCTCTTTTATAGACATAGAAATTATTTCTTGTGATAGAGGATTATAAATGAGACAACATCTCAGGATTGGACTGACCCAAAACTATAATAAAGAAGGAAGGAAACACAAAACAAATTGTTTAGAGGCTACTAAACACAGGTACTGGTTTGCCAAAAGATTATCTAATTCTCAGATTCTAAAGCAATAGATGGAGCTGTCCGGGAAGCAGGCATGTTTGCTGTTACTTTTACTACTTTTTTTTTGAGACGGGGTCTCATTCTATCACCCAGTCTGGAGTGCAGTGGCGCGATCTCGGCTCACTGCAATCTTTGCCTCCAGGGTTCAAACGATTCTCCTGCCTCAGCCTCCTGAGTAGCTGGGACTATAGGCATGTGCCACAATGCCTGGCTAATTTTTTGTATCTTTAGTAGAGACGGGGTTTCACTGTGTTAGCCAAGATGGTCTCCATCTCCTGTCCTTGTGATCTGCCTGCCTTGGCCTCCCAAAGTGCTGGGATTACAGGCGTGAGCCACGGTGCCAGGCCTCCTTTTACTTGTTATGTGTCTTATTCTTTACTCAGATGAATTAGAACAGGACAGATTCCATTAGGCAGACCGAGTGTCTATAATCATATGTAATAATATATTTTCTCATTGTTGTATAATTAAAAGTAACATACGTTTTTATTAAAAGGATGAAGGAAAAATTGCTTTCAACTTTACAAGCTTACATCTCACCTGCCCAACTCAGTAGATAAAATCTGTCCACTCTTGATCTTCTCAACCACTTTCCTCCTATAAGAACGTATGAAATCTTCAGACGGCTCATACTGATCCTAATCCTATGTGAAAGTTTCCTGTGTTTTTAAATCATGCCGAAAAGATAGTCTGGTCAGGCAGCTTTAAAGACGTATGTCTCCTTTGCCTGCAGACAAAGAAGAATAAACCTAATTCATCCTTGCAGATAAATTTCTCAAAACTCAAAGCCAGTGGAAATGTTTACTAGTGCCTCTTCTATTTCTTAGCTTAGAATATCTGAACTAGAAGAGACCTGACAGATCATCCAACCCAATTCCCTGAAGCAGAGATTAAAAATAACAGCATCAGGGCTGAGGTTAAGTCCAGGATGAAAGAATCATGCCTTCTAATTGAGGAACACAGTCTTCAAGCCATCATTGCAGGGAATGGCAAACTGCACATGGGGGTAAATTCCGCCCTCCTCAGAGAATGAGTGCAACTAAAAATTATTCCCAGCCTCTAATCAGGTGAAGCAAATGCATGCTCTGGCATTTTCCCTTCTTAAAAGAGCATTAATGTACTAACTCATCACATTTAAAGATGCTCATCGACAATAGGTTTAATTTGGGAATGTATGAAGTCATATAATATTGACATTCCCTAAAGTTACAGCAGCTTTCATTCTAAATTCTGAAGTTTTCACACAAACAGGGACCTAGTTAAGATGGTCACCAAGAAAAAGAAATTTTTACCTAAACCCATGGTTCAGTGGTAATTTAATTAATAAAATGATTTTCAAAACACAAATTAAATTATATTATATCAATCAGGATAGTTTATTACATCTCCGATTAGGTCTACAATTTATTTATTCATTTATATTTATTTTTTGTAGAGGTGAGGGACTTGCTACATTGCCAAAGCTGGTTTCAAACTCCTGGGTTCAAGCAATGCTCCGACCTCACTCAGCCTCTCAAAGTGCTGGGATTACAGGCATGAACCACCATGCCTGGCCCAGGTCTACAATTTAAACAGTAACAGTCCTGAAATATTTAGTAGTTTAGCATTTTGTTTTCTTTCATATATTCAAACAAATATTTCATGACCACAGAATTGTGTGTGTGTGTGTGTGCGTGTGTGTGTGTATTTAAGTATAATCCTTTTCTGAGTTTTTTTTTTTTTTTTTTTTTTTTTGAAAGAAGAATTCCTCTTCTTTATCCTAAGATACAGATTTTCTCTAAAAAAGTCATAAGGTCATAATTTTAATGTTATTTCCAAGCCATCTTAACTTAAAGTCTCTCAGAGTCTACTTTGCTGGTGTGCCAGGAATTCTCACAATATTCCACAATCCCGCCTTATGGTACACTGTCTGAAGTAAAATAAAGACGTTCTATTGAGAAGAGAACATAATTCATATTTCTTTGAGGCCCTGCCTGTGTCATTTTGCACATGCCATCAAAGTGATCCCATATACTAGTTGTTTATCTAGGCCCTTAAAGTCTATGCACTGACTCTTATACTCCTATATTTTCTCTTGCTCCCACTGTATTTTTATCCTTCCAGAAAACAGTTGTCAAATGATCATGGACATCCTTAGAGTAGAATGCCAGTTAATAAATATAGAAAAAATAATGGAGATTTTTTAAATCACGAATTAATGCTAAAACTATTGGATGAAAGTCTAATGAGAAACAGAATTGTCAAAAAGTATCTCCCCACAAATTGCTTATTAATAACAAAAGGGAAAATAGTAGCTTTGCAGAAGAAAGCCCTGACAGACACTATCTCAAGCAGGTAAGCAAAGTTAGCATGATCAATATTGAGATAAACCAACCTCACGTAACTTGTGATATGGTGCCCTTGGAAAACCGCATCCCTTCTACAGGGTTTCTGTTAAAAACACCTAACTTGTAGTACTCACAAGGGAGTATCAGATGCAAAAATCTAAAAATGTTCTACAAAATAACTAGCATATAAACTCCAAAAATTTAAATTTCAAGAAAGTCTGTGAAATTGTTCCAATAAAAGAAAATTAAAAGGCATGACAATTAAATGCAGTAAGTCATCTTGACCTGTACCAAGAAATACAAATATCTATAAACAGTAATTTTAGAATAACTGACAAAATTTTTATGAATTATGGATAGAATAATAGTATTGTGCCAATGCTACATTTCCAGATCATAATAATTACTCTGTGGTTAGAAAATACATCGATGTCTTTTATGGTAATGGAAAAAAATATCCCCAACTTGCTGGAAAATGGTTTAGAAGAAAAATGCAATATGCATGAAAAGATAATTAGGAAATGATAACATGAATGAAGCAAAATTAAACATGATGAATATGGTGAGATTCTTGTATTATTATTATTATTACTATTATTGTTGGAACTTTTCTATAAATTTGAAATTATATCCCAACAAAATGTGGTCTTCTCTGGTAAATAATAATTAAAACACTTCATCAAATATCTACAAGTGTCTTTTTCCTCATTTGACAGGTGAGTGAATGGAGATTCAAGGAGATCAGGTTATTTGCATAAAAGCACATGGCTAGTTGGTGGAAGAATTGGTATTTTAACCCAGGACCATTTGCATCCAAGACTCTTTGATCTAGCATACTGTCTTCCACGAGGTGTCCTTGATCCAAGACACAGAGAAAGCTGATATGGACTTCAATGTATCCCTTTATTGCTTCTTCCTCTGAGATGTACCTAAGCTTTCACTTTGTAATTAAATGAGTCATGCCCACTATATGTTTGGCATTACTGAGAATGCTGAGTCACCCAACTTTAGCCCATGGATCAAAGGACCTCTGGGATGGGTAGTAGCATTGCCATCCAGAAAGAAGCTACCTGTTAACTACAAAAGATATTCAAGTCTCTGCTTCCTCCATTCACTTTCTTCATCTTTGAAATAAAACTGAGTTGCTGATTCCAAAGATAATTTTCTCTCTAAGACTAGATATTTTATTCTAATGACTTACTGAGCCAAAAGATTTAATAAAATCAATACATAGGGGAAAAAAGGACTCAATTGTAAGAAATTGGAAGGATAGATACTATATGGAAGCTCAAACTAAGATACTGGGCATGACAAAGCGGATAAGATCAGTTAAGTACAGGAGTCTCATTAGCAAACATAACTAATACACAGCTTTAGAAGGATGAAAATTTAAATGATTAGTGATGCCTCTTCATTATCTGATTATATACAATAATCAGAAGAGTAAGGACAATAAGAAGAGTAGCTTTCATCCACTAAGTGCCTACTATATGAAAGACACTGCTAGAAACTTCTCATATATTTACTGCCTCATTTAAGCCAAAATATAAAGATTACCAAATATTTTACAGTTGAAAAATCTGAGCTCAGCGATGTTGAGCTGACTCATTTATGGTCACATGGATTTGGATCTAAAGCACAACTCCACCACTAATTTGGCTAGGGTATCACAGCTTTTGGAGACTGGAGCTATTAAAAAGGAAGATTGAGATTTAGAGGCAGAAACTCAGAGTAAAAGGATCATGAAAATCATGAAAGTCACAGACTACTGCTACACAGAGAGCATGAAGAATGAAGCAAGGCTTTGGAGCTAGATAGATGAATGTTAGAGTTCAGCAGATATAGAACGGTCTTCACAATGCTGGAAAATTTACCTAACCTCTTGCAGTGTATTGGTTTCTTATAATGTAGTTATAGTAACATCTAACTTTTAGGCTTATGATGAGAATTAAATGAGACAATGGGTGTAAAGTGCCAGGTAGTGACTATGATTTTAAAGGATCCTGAAAAATGTCATACACACGCATATCGCTTTCCGTGTGTCTCTGATGTTTATATTGTGCTCACTGGGGCATGTAAAGACATGAGTTAAATATTCCTTGAAAAAAAATTACAATAATTCCCCCCTTTTTTATTTTACTTTAAGTTCTGGGATACATGTGCAGAATGTACAGGTTTGTTACATAGGTATACATACATGTACCATGGTGGTTTGTGGCACCTATCAACCCGTCATCTAGGTTTCAAGCCCCACATGCATTCGATATTTGTCCTAATGCTCTCCCTCCCCTTGCCCCCAAACCCCCGTTCTCATTGTTCAACTCCCACTTAAGAGTGAGAGCATGTGGTGTTTGGTTTTCTTTTCCTGTGTTAGTTTGCTGAGAATTATGGTTTCCAGCTTCATCCATGTCCCCACAAAGGACACGAATTCATTCTTTTTTATGGCTGCATAGTATTCCATGGTATATATGTGCAACCTTTTCTTTATTCAGTCTATCATTGATGAGCCTTTGGTTGATTCCAAGTCTTTGCTATTGTAAATAGTGCTGCAATAAACATACGTATGCATGTGTCTTTATAGTAGAATGATTTATAATCCTTTGAGTATATACCAAGTAATGAGATTGCTGGGTCAAATGGTATTTCTGGTTCTAGATCCTTGAGGAATCTCCACACAGTCTTCCATAATGGTTGAACTAATTAACACTCCCACAAACAGTGTAAAAGCTTTCCTATTTCTCCACATGGCTTAAGACGGCTCATGCTACATCTTTTCTGAGTAGACTGACTTTCAAAATGCTGTGAGAAAAAACATGCATCTATTTAGCATCTACTAGTGTTAGATGGTTTTATAAGTTCTAACAGAAATGTTACACAGATATCTCAACTAATAAACATTTACTTTGAACCCACAATCTGCCAAAAACTGAATAGAAAGGAGATGCTGAAGGCGTAATGATATAGAGGAAAGATAAAGTCTTTGGCCAAAATGTTGAGTTGAACTTTCTCTCATTTCTCTGAGCTGTTTCTTAATATGATAAAATTTAACGTGTTATCTTCTCATGTAATATCAAATTCAAACTTAGTGGTGCTTGTAGTAGTACTACTAGTAGTAGCAGACACCGTAGTAGTAACACTAGCAGTAACTATAGTTAACAATAATTTATTAATGAGTAATAAAAATGTGTATTATCGTTATAGTTAACAATTACATAGCACCATTATGTCCTATTCTAAGTGCTATCTTTCTATCAATTCATTTAACATATTCAACAATGCTAAAAATCTGAGTGACTTTCCAAGGTCAAATGATGGTAACTGCTATTCATCGAGGCTGGAAAAGGATTTGGGACTCATTCACATAGATAATGAAGACACAGAATTTAGGGGAATGACTGGTCTAGCTTTGAAATTCAGAAACGTCATTTTGATGCAACAGAGAAAGCCGACTGGAAGAACAGATTTGACCACCTACATGGAGAAGATTGAACTCATAATTTTCCACTCCCAATCCTATGTTTAATAGGTACTCTTAGAGTTCATCAAATAGCAACTCATTCAAGATGGAATTTTCACTTCATCTCCTTTACTTAGGATTTCTGGGTTGGGGTGAAGAGATGGATATTAGGAGTCCTGAGAATAATTTAAGCCCTGAAATTCAGCTAATCCAAGGCGACATGAGACCAGCCTGAAACTTCAGTTCGTTAAGGGTGTGTCTGTGTGGATATCAACCTGCTTTTAAGTATTTCTTTTCAAACGGCTACCTCGTGGAGACAAATAGCCCAAGGTAAATACACAAGCTATACATTCTGCTTTTGACTGGAGGCTTAACTTGTCAGTGATAATGATTTACATAGCAATCATCTCCCTCCCTGCCTAAAAAGTTGCACTAGCTTCAAGCTATGTGCTCTGTTAAAGAGTCCTGGGGAGATAAATCCTTCTTACTTCAAACCGGTTTTGATTGTTAATTCTTTTCCAGGAGTAATGCGAGATCTAGATAATGTAGGTGAACTGGTAGTAATGCTGTGGCTGCTAAGAAAAGAAGTAGATAAGACAAGTAGATGTTATTTTTAAAAATGAGAAAGGTTGTTTAAACAGTGAATAGCCCACTGTTGAATATTTTTACCTTGTTTCTTCAAAGTAAATGTTCATATCATTCAGAATCTTTTTGTGTGTCTTCATGACCTCAGCAAAGACCCTGGAACACAGCATGTCCCCAGTAGATATGGTAGAATAAATCTATTAATTCACTTTTACCCAATAATTTGTCAACACTTCAGAATAACAAGTTAATCAACTGTATCAATTTTGAAATAAAGAAAGGAAATTAATCTGTAGAATGCAATATTAGTTTCTAAACTGTGTGTGTGTATGTTTGATGAAATGATATAATGCAACTACTTTACCCGAGAAACTTCAACTTTTTTAGAAGAGACTATATATCTGAAAAGTTTAGGATTGAAATTGAAAGCAAATATATCTACCTTCGGGGTTTGACTCAGCAACCTTCAGATGACTGACCTTAGAGGAACTATATAACCTCATTAAATCGGTTTATAGCTACATATGGAAATACATGATAGCGCGTAGCTCATTTGGAGTTTGTGAGCATTAAATGAGATATGTCCTAAGTGTTCCACCTATTGCAAGCATAAAGGTACTCAAAATGTTAACCATTAGCATTGTTGATGGTAATCAGATTTCCTAGTATCATTGGAAGAGGATTATAAAATGGATGTTGTGGTACAGCAGAGTCTAGAAATAAACTTCTTTTTGTAAAATACCCCATTTTTTATAAGAACAGGTCAATAAAAAATCTTAGGTGAATTTACAAGTTTTATAAATTATTTTAGGTAAAGGATCTAACTGTCGCTGTACTTAAAAACAAACTTATCAGAAATGTTTGGCACATAATCGTCCATTAGTACAAAGGTTAAAAATTGTCTTAATAAGTGTGGGATTTTGGTGGTAAGCGTCTTGGGGGAGGCATGCATGTAACATGCTTAAGTAATTGTGAATGAAATATTCCTTCTCTTCAGTATTTATAAAATATGTCATTAAATGTTAGCTTTTATTTCAACCAATTCCATGTACTTCGAATCATAGGATTTATTTTAACCTTTGCAACAGTTTGAAGATCAAGCCTTTTTAAAATTTTGCATAAAAGATAATAGCAGTTCAATAGCTCTAAGTTATTGCAACATAATAGCTTTTATAAAGTATGTTTTAATAACGTGCTTTATATGCAATCTCCTTACAAGATGTTATAGATTTAATATTTCATTATAATTCATAGTATTATGATGATGGTGATTTTATACTTGTATGCATGAACAATTTGTAATGCCTGACTGTGTTTTTTTCAGGGATATGTTTACTCTTGATGTCTCAAAAGAAAGACAATCCTTCCGACTTGTGTCTCACTAAGGGTGGTCCACAACATTGCAGAAGTCAACCTACTATGTCTCACATCACTGTTGAATCAGATGGGTTAGTGAGGGTGGAAGTTCAAAGTGTTCAAAGTTGGAGTCATCCTCCATATCCCTCTCACCTCGATTTTCAAAATAATCATTGTATTCGCACGTGACATTTTGAAATATTAGACATGTTTGTCTGTCAATATGGAATCATGTCAATATCCATCATTTCATTCTACTGTTTCTTCTTCTTCTTAAATATTGAAAAGTAAGTAACAATTAAACATATACTTTCCTCTATGCCTTCAGAAGGCAAAGCATTTCTCCTTCCACTCAGTAAAATGTATTCCTTCCTCAGGCTCAGTATTAGGATCAGTTTGTATGAATTAAAAAATCATAGAGAAATAGAATGTTGGATTCCAAAGGGCACTAGAAAGTACTGAAGACTCCCAGGTTATTATTGTACAGATGAGTAACATATGGCCATAGAGTGACAGGATTTAAAAACTGTCTAGCTAATTGCAATTTTAAAAAGCTTTAATGAATGACAAAAACGTCCAAGGTGTGAACTGTCCAGAATAGTAACAACTACCATAATATTTGGTCCCCACTCAAGGAACTAGGATAGCATATCTATTGCTTAGGGGAATACCTAAAGGACAAATCTTACAAAGTAACTTTCTCAGTGAGGAAACTGAGGCTTAACAACACTAACTCTCATGCAACGATACAAGCTGAGTATGGGGCTATTGTGACAGGAATTGAAGCCTGGCTTTGTCTAACTTCAGAGCAGAATCTCATTATCACAATCCTCCAGGCTACCATCTTTCTCAGTGAAAAAGATACAAGCCTGGACTCTTGACCAGCAGAGGTCAATAAAGGTATTGCGAGGTAGGATATTGCATATAAGCTGTTCATTTCGGGAAGTAAAGATGACAGAAAAATAGACAAGCCACCGTGGTTATAACCACAAAAAAAGATAGAAGCTGTGTTGAAAACTTGCTAATGGTTTCAGAAATGTATGCTAATCATCATTTTCTAATTCTGTATAAATATGTGTGTCTGTGGATATGTGAATTTGTATGCCTCCTGGTGTTTCAAACACAAGCCTATGGCTCATAAAAAGCATGGCTTGGGTAAAACAATATACTTTAAAAAATAAATTGTAAAATAGAAAATACTATTATTCTTTGGGAGGCTGAGATGGGCGGATCACGAGGTCAGGAGATCGAGACCATCCTGGCTAACACGGTGAAACCCCGTCTCTACTGAAAAATACAAAAAAAACTAGCCGGGCGAGGTGGCGGGCGCCTGTAGTCCCAGCTACTCGGGAGGCTGAGGCAGGAGAATGGCGTGAACCCGGGAGGCGGAGCTTGCAGTGAGCTGAGATCTGGCCACTGCACTCCAGCCTGGGCGACAGAGCGACTCCGTCTCAAAAAAAAAAAACAAAAAAACTATTATTTAAAGAGGTTCAAATTAAGTATCTGCATTCAGGTCGAGCAGTCTTAATGCTTAGAATTTTCAGGGGAGAAAGAGGAAAGTCTGTCTTAGCCCAAGCCCTTGCTAGGCGGAAGAGAAAAGTTTCCCTTGTGTGCCTTGTGCTGACCCTTTTATAAAATTTAAAAGAGAAAGTCAGAACCTTGTGGAGTTTACGGAGTAGCAGAGGAGAGGGTTTTGTATTTGCAAAGATTCTTCCAAGGCTCTAATTCCGAAGTAAGAACGCTTTCTTCTGCTACCTCAAAAGTTCTCTTGAGTTAGAGGAGTCTTCAGATGCAGACTTTTACTTCCCTATCACATCTCAAGGAGCAGTTCCCAGGCACGCTGATTTTCTTTGTAAATGTGACAAACTTCCCTACCAGGTCACAGTACGCAACTGTGTCCCAGCACTTCCAAAGCCAAGTGACACTCAACTGTGCTACCTCTTCTCACCCAAATCCAAGCCTAGCAAAGTATTCCTATAGGAAGACAGCTGCAAAAGCCTTTCTCGAACATTAGCAAAAGAATTATCCAATAATCTTGCATGTATGGTTTCCTGGCCTGTGTTATGCAGCACTCACAATGTGGAGTCCTAGGCTATATTAAGAAGCACCATCTTGGATGATGTGGAGCTAAGAGGTCACAAGACAGCACAGGCTTTTGAAAACCTCATTCAATAATATGCCCTGGGAAGATGTCTATTATTAATGCAGGTTCTCAGTTCGCATTTGCCGGTCTAAGTAGGGAAGTAGCATAGTCCTTGGATTTAAAAGAGACCACATAAACCAGGTGATTGGGTGGTGCACTTAAAAGGAAATCTCACTCAGGGCTTTCCTACCTTGCTGCACCAACATGCTGCAAAATTTAGGAGTGGATGTCTTCAGAGACCTCCTCTGTAGGGCAACCTGGAACTGCAGTATTAATCTCAACATGTTTTGAATGGCGCAGAGTTACCATGGTGGGGGGCGGGGGACACCATGTGCAATGCTGATGGATTGACAAAAGCCTCTGGTGAGGCAATGTGATCACTAGAGAAAACACAGGACAAGGTGTCAAAGGTCTGGTTTCTAGTGTGGGTCTAATGCCATCTTAGTCAACCCACTTGGCCTTCTGGGTTATTGGCGTGATCAAAAGAAATACTTGGAAGAGCAAATCATGTTCCATAAAAATAAGCACTTTTCCATGAGAACTTGGCTCCTATTTCCACAAGAGCCCTTCCATGTGTAAAGAAACATAAGGAAGAACCAAGTAAATTGAGGGAGGGAGTGGCGCAGTGTAGGCAGAAGAAGTATAGGTTTTGGAAATAAGCTAGTTTTGCATTGCAATCCCAATTCCCCACCTTATTAGCCAACCTGGGACAGTGACTAAATTTCTCTGAACCTATTTCTTTATCTGTTAAAAGGTGGTTGATGTTAATAGCCCTATCTCACAGGATTCAGGTGAGCTCTAAATAAGAGTTCATATATCCTGGAAGGTACTAGATAGTCAAAAAAGTATTATTTTCCTTGGTTCTATCCATGCATATTCTCCAACTTCCACCTCACTCGTTCTTTACTGAGCTATTAAAACTGTATTTGCTCATCCCATAAATATATACACCTACTAAGTACCCACAAAAGTTAGAAACAAAATATTTTGTAAAATGCATTTGCTCAAATATATTTGTAAAGTAGCAGAAACAGAAAGCTAGCATTAGCCTTTTCTGTGGCCATTTTAGATCATTTTAAAATTAACTGCATAAATTAAGTTGTTTTTATACCTAAATATACTAGAAAGATAAATCTTGTTTTAAAACATCTTTTGCCAATGTTTCAAAAGCCCATTTCTTTTTTTTTTTTTTTTTTTTTTTTTTTTTTTTTTTTTTTTTTTTTGAGACAGCGTCTCACTCTGTCACCCAGGCTGGAGTACAGTGGCACGATCTTGGCTCACGGCAACCTCTGCCTCCCAGATTCAAGTGATTCTCCTGCTTCAGCCTCCCAAATAGCTGGGACTACAGGCGAGTGCCACCACACCTGGCTAACTTTTGTATTTTTAGTAGAGATAGGGTTTCACCATCTTGATCAGGCTGGTCTTGAACTCCTGACCTCATGATCCACCCACCTCGGCCTCCCAAAGTGCTGGGATTACAGGTGCGAGCCACCAAGCCTGGCCCCCATTTCATAATTTTAGAGAGTTTTAGACAGATGTAAATTGTCCAAGGGCTTACCCATATGCCTTTTCTACCTCCCACATCTCTTCTAAGCTGATGTCATAGTCTGTAGGTAGAAAGCATGTAATAATTTTATTTAAAGACTTATTATTAAATTATTATGCTCCACATCTGATTTAAGATAAAATGGCCATGATGTACTTTCTAGTGCCAATTCCTAGAGAATGTATAAGGTTAAGAAACAAAATTGGTCTAGAAAAATTCAAGAACAAAAAAAGATCATCATGTTTGTTGGTTCACTCAGATTGTTCCAACTTCATGCCAAGTCCTGCCAGCCTCAGTTATTCGGCAAACATCATGTGTTAGAATCAAAATGCACACCTTTCCAAAGCAAGAACAAAAAAATCAGAACCTGTGTGATCAGAGAAATATACACAAAAGTACACATTAACCCATCTGTCCAGGGGCTAAAAGGAATTAGCCTGAGCCTAGTGAGAATCACTCAGTGGACCCCAAATCCATTCCATATTGCCTTTCTTTGCTTGCGTATCCTCTGCCTTCCCTCCTCTCTGGGGACTATCCTACTCTCTTTCCTTCCCTCGGTCTTCATTTTTACTTTACCTCATTTTCTGTCTCATTGGTTTTGAACCTCTGTGTTTCTTGAATGCTGTGATCCTGTGAAAATGTCTTACTTTCTGTATGTTTTCTGGGTCTAGGCTCCTTTTGTAAAATTTATTTTGTCTTTATCATTATTATTATTATTACTATTATTATTATTAGAGTCAGGATCTTGCTCTGCCACCAAGATTGGAGTGCAGTGGTGCCAACACAGCTCACTGCAGCTTTGATCCTCCTGCCTCTGGAATAACTTGAACCACAGATGCACACCACCACACTCAGCTAATTTTTAAACATATTTTGTAGAGCTGGGGTCTTGCTGTGTTGCCCAGTGTGGTCTCAAACTCCTGGACTCAAGTGATTCTCTTGCCTCAGCCTCCCAAAGCACTGGGTTTACGGGTGTGAGCCACTGTGCCCAGCCTAGGTCCATTCTTATGTTGTATCACATGTAGTGTGACTTTTGCTTTGTACTTTTGGATTTCTGTCTCACCCTCTATTTACCACTTGGCTCTGTGGTTTGTGTCTCTTTGACACTGTCTTACCACCTGGTTTTGTTTACGTGTATGTGATGATAGGGAGCTGGGAGAGTCTCCATGTTTATTGTTTGGTCTTTCAGCTTTTCTGTTGCTTGTGTCTTTCCTCCAACTGGTAAGATAGGAACATTTAAATACATTCTTTCTTGGGGGTTTGATGGGGAAGGTCTCATTCTGTTGCCCATGCTTGAGTGCAGTGCCATGATCATATAGCTTACTGCAGCCTCGAACTCCCAAGCTCAGGCGATCCTCACAATCTTAGCCTCCCAATGTGCTGAGATTATAGGCATGAACCGCAGTCTTAAATGCATTTCTGATAGTCTAGTTGGGATGTGATATTTGGGTTCAGCTATAAAAAACTAAGACCTTTACAGTAAGAGTTTAGTGACAGGAAAAACAGAAGAGAGTACTAGAAAAACAGTGGCCTTGATCAATAGGCCCAGCCATTGCAGACATCTAGTGATTTCTGAAAACACCTCAAAAAGCTGATTATAAATGTTCCTACAAAGTCAGGGATGCAATCAGAGGAAGAACTTCACCAAAGCAAAGCTCCTTTAAGAGAAAAAATAATAGGATGTGTGCTCTCTCACACACACACACACACACACATGACTATGACAAAAAGCAAACTGCAATGAGAAATTCATTTATACTTTTAGGTTCCTATAAGCACATAAAAAAAAAAGCAAAGAAAAACTCCACTATAAATAACCCTGCCACATTCTAAATAAAGCTTTTGAATGGCTAGGGAGTCTGACTTGCTTCTAAAAGTTACAGGATTTGGTCATTTTTAATAACATGTTTGGTCTTTCATCAAATTACTGTTCCTCAGAGTATTTGCTAAAGGCATAAAGGGGTTATTCTCAGTGGCCAAGGTGCACCAGTAGCAGAGGACATGACCAGAACTGCTCAGGAGAAAGTCACCAAGATGGGCGCTGGAACGGAAGAACGGCAACAGAGCAGCACATATCTATTTGGAAAAAAGACTTATAAAGTTACAAGGGGCGTCAGGGAAGTCACCGCACAGAGCTAAGTAAATTATAGATCCCACCTCTGGAGCCTCTGTAATATCGTCCACCAGCTCAGTTTCCAGGAGTACAGGGAATTGTTACTAAATTATTCAGCATTAACACAATTAGTTCAAGCAACTGGAGGGTACAAGCGTTTTGTCTTCTTTTAGTTCCCATCTATGTGTACAGGATTTTATTTTTCATTCCACTCTTCTTTTTGCTGTTCTGATGATTCTCACTTTAAGAAGAACCTAGAAAATTGTTCAGTTTTGGCTAAAGATTCCAGTGAACTCTCTAACTTTTTGCTACAGCTCTGGCATGGTTAAAAGCTCTGCCCAGCTCAGGCAAAACCAGAATCATTACACTCTGGTCACCGAGTCAGTGAGAATTTACTTCCGTCCAAAAGTCTTAATTTTCTTATCTGCAAAATTGAAAATAATAACGTGTAAATATATTTAAAGCATGAAGCAAGATGTTTGAAATTTTCAATAAAACCGTTTTTCTCTTCTTGCTACTCCTTCTGCATCATTTTTTCTTATGCATCAGCATAATCATTTTTAATATATTTTTAAAATGAGAAAACAAAGCATCAAGATACTAGGCTAACCCCCGTATTAGGAGAACAACCCTCAAATTGTGGTGTACTTGGTAGCAGCCCTGCCCGGGCCCAGGCTATGCCACTGTCCTCTCCTCTGATTCCCATAAAATAAATAAAACAGAGCCAGCACAAGCATAATCTTCAAGGACATTTTTCTTTTCTCGAGGGATTTATGTGCACCTCTGTCCCTAACTAACAAAGCATATAGAGGTGCCAAAAATACGTGTGGTGGCTTTGTAATTAGAGAAACATCTCTCATTGTCTGCTCAAATCTTACTAAACCTTTTACATTCTCATTATGAGACCATACCTTTGTTTCCTTCTGTGATCTCACCGTTCTCATCTGCAAATTGGGGTCACAGCCCAGCATACTGAGCACCTACCACGTAAGGTTCAAATGAGATCGTGTGTTGCCATGGTGACAGGAACAAATTCTGTGATCACTACACTCAGGTTTGACTCCGGGCTTCATCACGTAATCACTATTTGTCTCCCCTGCATCTTCTAGTGGAAATGACCATTCCCTTCAGTGACTTTCTCCCGATCTGGTAATGTGTATAATGTTACCTTTATCAGGGGATTGCTGTGAAGATTGAGTAGGCAAACTTTAATAAATTGGCAGCCATTTAGTAAACACTCAATAGATACTATCACTTTATTCAGGTTACTTAAAATCTCTTTTTCTCTTGGGGGTGGGCGCAGTGTCTCATGCCTGTAATTCCAGCATTTTGGGAGGCCAAGGCGGGCGAGTCACCTGAGGTCGGGAGTTCGAGACCAGCCTGACCAACATGGAGAAACGTCATCTTTACTAAAAATTCAAAAAAAAAAAAAATAGCCTGCCGTGGTGGCATAAGCCTGTAATCCCAGCTACTCAAGAGGCTGAGGCAAGAGAAGCACTTGAACAGGTGAGGTGGAGGTTTCGGTGAGCTGAGATGGCGCCATTGCAGTCCAGCCTGGGCAACAAGAGCAAAACTCCATTTCAAAAAAAAGAAAAAAGAAAGAAAGAAAAAGAACAAACCTGTTTTTCTCCCCCATTTTCATGTCCCCAGATAATGTCATCAGTTTCCTAGTCTTAACCATATATTCACAGAAAAAAAATGTCTGCAACGCAGTTGAGTTTTTCTTAGGATTAGGGAGAAACAGAAGTATGCATGTAGGGTTTTATTCTCTGCTGTTTCCCAGTATTCCTCAGCCCTCCTGATCAGGCTCATTTGGATTCTGCTACTGCTTTCCATGGAAGCCCAGTGACATTTGATACTCTGTAGATTTCAGAACACATCTGCCGAGTTGTGGTAAATAGGTATAGAGAAAAGGAAGTAGTCCACGGAACTGAGCAGACAACAGTTAACAGTTCTCACTGAGGAATTGAGTTGGTGGTAGGAGCATGGGTGCACACGCAGGCTGTTGCTTTTCACCATCACCTGCAGTGTGGAAGGAGTCCCATCAACCCACTATGTTCATCACCTACCACATGGGGTTCAAATAAAATCAACAGCTGTTTCCTTCCAAAACCTCAGCTAGGGCTTTTCCAAATACTAGCCCCCTTGACCCTCTTTTAACATTGGGTACAGAGAGCAAAAAAGCATGATTTGACCCATACAGGGGTTGATTGATGATTGGCTGATTTCCTAAAAACTAAATGTGTATTTCATTTTTAAAGGCTTTAATGTGCACAAGAATTACCTGGGGGTAGTGTTAAAACACAGATTCTGATTCAATAAATCTGGGTGTACAGGTGTTGAATGAAATTCTGTATTTCTAACTAGCTCCCATGTGTTGCTGCTGGTGGTCTGCAGACTTCACTTTGAGTAATAAAAATGTAGTGTATTATATTTCTCCTCTAGGATATAACATCTAAAGGGATTCCTAAACGTATTAAAATCTGAGGTGAGAGAGCCAGTGCTGATAAGAAAACATGCTCATATCTTAACTGAGTATTCCGATTTTTGTGCACAAGGCTGCCTATTGAAATACTGTGTAACGAAATATTCAAAGACTTAGGGACAGAAACATGGATGACCAAATTAGGCCAAGGTGTGTATGTGCATGCAAGAGGGTGAATTTAAGTTAATTACAATGGAAATGATATGTACAGATGGAAAATACTGAACTATTTTTAAAATACCACTGTCTAGAAAACATTCTTAGCCAGGGCAAAAGAAATTCTGTAAACGCTGTAACACTTTTATCTTTCTTAAATAACATGGTTCCATAAATAACTTCTCTAGGTCATTCCTATCTGTTGAAAAAATTACAAGCAACCTGTAGGCTGATTATATTACTTGAAGACTCATAAGGTAGTTTCCCATTTAAAAAATCAAATATAAAACCTTTTCATCTGGTTAATATCTGGTCTATTCCATAGTTACGGAACTTGTTTACTATGCAGTTAGCAATGCGGAAAGACTGTAGCTGTTCTTTCTCTCTTCACAGCTTCATAAAAATGATTAAATAAGCCTAGTGCTTTATTAATTGATGAGATTGGCCATACAAGTGTTTAGCAGAGGTGTTGTTTTTAAAACGAGATTCTATTTACCAAATTTGTTTTACATTAAGTAATGGTCCCCAAGAATTTGCTGTGAATGGATGGCATTGATGTTAATTGAGAAATATATTATTTTTCTCATTTTATTAAGTTTTACATTTTAATAAAAGCATATTAAGAAGATAAATGCAGAAAATTATTTTTTAAACTCATAATCCAACCACATATATTGGGGGGAAAAAGATTGAATATGCAGATATATTTCCTTACAGGTTCTCCTGTATTGGTTTGTGGTATAGTTACTAAACTGAATCAATGTAAGAAATTAACTCCTCAATTTTTTTAAGGTGGGTTACCTGGATATCATGTACTCATTAGGTATAATCACGCCTTTGGGATTTTTTTTTTTTTTTTTATGATTCTATGTTGTTTTCAACTGGGGAAATCTTCACATCAAAACAGTGAATAGTGGTTATAGACATGATTTGCATTCTCTTTAAATTAACTACTTAAATCAAAAGCATTGGCAATGTGTATGCATTTATGGGGGTGAAGGTAATTGAAAGAATAACAGTAGAATATCTAAAAGTATTGAATACGGTTGAGCAGGATAATGGGTACTAATGGCTCATTTTTTTTTTTTTTTTTTAAAAGTTTGAATACATACGTCTGTATTCATGGTTTGAAGTTAGTTATAAAAGTGTTTAAATATATTTTTTCATGTTCACACACATATTTTAACAGCTATATGCCAGGCACTCTGACTGTATCACACATATATTTTAATAATTATATTCTATACACTTTTTATTATCTTGCCTCTGGTATTTATTAAGTTGCAACCACATTCTCGTGTTATAAATCTTACTTTTTTTAATGACTTTATGCTATTCTGTCATGTGAATATGCAATGAGTCACTCTTCAGTCATGCAGCATTTATATTTGTGCAATGTTTCCCTGAGAATTTCAGCTTCATACTTGTAATAGGAATCAATACTCTGAGTTTTTTTTTTGTACTGACTATCTTGTTGCAATCTATTTAAAAAACAGAATTATATAATCTGATTGTGTCATCCATAAACATATGACTGCTATTATTTTGCTTCAAGTGGGAAAAATATCTGCCTTCATGAGATGACTCTCAAATAGCCGACAAAATATGCAAGACTCTTCTTAAGAGAAAGCTGGCTGAATTTACTTCTCAGTGCATCTACAAACATAAGCATCGATTATCCACTCTCTCTCACCTGGTCCCTTGATAAGGAATGAGATGAACAGGGTGAGAGTCTGGAGCTACTGATTTGGAATTTTGCTCATGCACAAACTCAGCTAAGAAATCCTCCATGTGCATGTATGTGCACGTGTGTAGGTAAGCGTGTGTGTGTTTAGGGTTTCTGCTAATTTAAATGACTAATATTATTCTCTTTATTTATATTAGCAGCCAAAGATTTCCAATAGCTCTGAGATACCCCTATTTCTAGGTCGGGACATTGGACAAGAGGGAGCCAACTCTTCTTGTTTGACCAGGTTGAGACACGCGATGCTGACTTGCATTCCTGCCAAATTATTGGTGCAGAAGGCTCTGTCTGAGTAGGTAGAAGCTTCATGGAAATGACAATGAATTGTTCTCACAAGGCCGAAGATACAATTAAGCTGTGACTGCGTAGTCCAGGGCTCTTAACATGCAAACGGCCGGCAAAAAATAATGGCATGTCAAGTGCAATTTTCTCACCAGTCGCAGACACCATAAACTGTAATATAGTGTAATTATTTGGCATCCCGTGTCCTTCATACTAAGCACCACCCAAACGATTTCCAAGTTACAGTGAAGAGGGAAGGTTAGAAGGTCAAATTTAAAGAGAGAAAATGAGTCAGTGCCTTGGAGGAAGAGAATTATAAATAGATGTGGCATTACCAGCAACAGAGTTACATCCAAATAAGGAACAGCTCAGAAGCCCAGGTAGGAGGAAAAAAGGGAGGAAAGAGCAGAGAAGTTTATGTAAGAGAGAGGATTTAGTATAGAAGAACTATGACCACCTGCAGAGCAGACTGGTTTTTTTTTTTTTCCCAAAATAAAGCAATATAACGAATTGAGGATCACAGGACTTGCAGAACAAGGACTAAAGCAACCTGAGCCAAAAATCGATGCCACACTCACACCCCCCCTCCACACACACACACACACACACAGAGGCTGAGCATCTGTAATCCGAAAATCTGAAATCTAAAAATCTCCAACATCTGAAAGTTTTTGAGCAGTGACATGACACCACAAGTAGAAAATTCCACACCTGACTTCACATGATGAGTCACAGTCAAAGCTTTGTTACATAAAAACGTTATTTTAAAAATTATAGAAAATTTCCCTTAGGCTATGTGTGTAAGGCAAATAGGAAACATAAATGAATTTCATGTTTAGAGTTGGCTCCGTTCTCCAAGATATCTCAATATATGTGCAAATATTCCACAATCTGAAAATATCTCAAATCTGAAATACTTCTGGTCCCAAGCATTCTGGAAAAAGGATATTCAATGAGCATGTGGAGCGTGTGTGTGTGTGTATTCCTGTTCCATAGGGGTTTGTGTCTTAAATATATAATATCTTAATCCCATACACTCAGAAGTGAGGAAATTGCACCCAACAGAAGTGACTTTTTTCCCAGTTACTTTGTAGTAGAACTAAAAGAGAAAGAAGCCAGATCTCCAAGAGATCCTTGCTTATCTTTCTAACTTGACACAAGAGACTTTAAGCCTAGATCTCTGTGTTTCAGCGCAACAGACTGAATGTCTATGGCCTTGGTATGTTGAGTTTTAATCTTCAGTTTGATGGCATTAAGAGGTGAGTCTGTTGAAAGGTAATTTGGTAGAACTAGAACTAGAGCCCTTCTGAAAGAAGCCCCAGAAAGCTTCCTTGCCCTCTTTCTACCAGTGTGAGAATACAAGAAGATTGCAGTCTACAACCTGGAAAAGAGCCGTTACCAGAACCAACCATGCTGGCACCCTGATCTTAAAGACTACCAACCTCCAGAATTGAGGGTAATACATTTCTGTTGTTTATTAGCCACCCAGTCTGTGTTAACTTGTTATACAGCCAGAACTAAGACCCACTCAGTTACCGTGACCCTCTCTCAGCTCTGTAAACAGCCTTGAACGTGCTATTTCCTCTATCAAAAATGCTTTTTCTCTTTATCCCTGAACCCTGGTTCAACAACAGGTTAATGCGTATCAGCTTCCAGGTTATTTCCTTTGGGAAGATTCCATCCCCCCATAGAATAGGGCAGTTTCCTCTGTATATGCTTCAAGAGAACCACATTCCTTCATTTCAGAGCACTTATTTCAGTTTTCTTGTGATGTTTCTTCATTTGATTTTCTGTTTTAATGTCCGTCTCCCTCTAGGAGCTCACTGGTTCCATGCAGAAGGCAGAGATAGACCTATGTTTGCTCAGAGCTGAGAATCCACTGGCAATGAAATACTCTGCAGACAGTAGGTGCTCAATAAATATTTGTGGCATGGTTGTATCAATCACCATCCTGACTTCCAGCCAAGGGCTCTCATAATGACATCAAGTTGTCTACCATAAAGAGGATCTGCACGTTTTACCACAGGACGGTATTTTTGTGTTGTGTGTCAGATTCATCAAAAACCACCACAGGTTTTCTCTTTCCTAAGACCAGAACAAATAAGCAGATTTGGGCTAAGTGTCCCGTGAGCCACTTTTTTCTCTCTCACAATTTCCAAAGGAAGTCAACACTGAGGTACATGGAGATGTGAACCCTCAATGTTTATGTGTTTATGAACAGACTCTGCCCTGCTTTGGTCCACAGAGAACTGGAGGCAGGAATGGAGTCTGTTTGGCTGGTATTTGCTTTTCAGAAATCCAGACAAAAGCTTTCTGCTCCAGTTTGTACGATAAGCCCAAACACAAAAGTCTGAAGACAGTTGGAAGACAACGTGTTGCTTTATGACAGTGATAAGGAAGACAGCCTCCACTGAGGTAATACTGCAGCTTTTTGAAAGACAGTTGTTTAAACAAGTTAACTTTTTCTTCACACTCACTACCTCAAAGAAACACTTTCAATATCAATACATAGAAAACACTTTTTAACTACCCAGATGGGTCTATAAAATACCCATATGAAAGAGAGAACATGAAAGCTCCTTTATTGAAAAATACCATTGAGCTTATATGACTATTATAAATTCTTCCATTATGTAGGTAAATTATTCATTTATTTTTTCATGTAAAGTATTTACTGAGCAGTTCCTATATACAGGCAGGGCTCTAGGTTGTGGGAATACAGAGTAAAGACCAAAGGACTCAAACATCCTTTTCTTTGTGGAACTTGCACCCTAGAAGAGACAAATAATAAACATAATAAGGTATAGAATATGTTAGATAATGATTGTCAGGAAGAAAAAAAAAATCAAGCATAGACAAAGGGTATGAAATATTAAAGGAGGAACAATTACATTTTAGAAGAACTGATAGGGAAAGCCTCTCTAAGAATATGACTTTCAGGCCAGGCATGGTGGTTCACACCTGTAATCTCAGCATTTTGGGAAGCCAAGGCCGGAGGACTGCTTGAACCCAGGAGTTCAAGATCAGTCTGGGAAACACAGGAGATCCCATCTCTACAAAAGATTTAAACAAAAATATCCAAGCATGGTGGTGCATGACTGTAGTCCCAACTATTAAAGAGGGACTATTCACTTGTGCCTGGGAGGTCGAGGCTGCAGTGAGCTGTGATCGCATCACTGGACTCCAGCCTGAGTGACAGAGCAAGACCCTCTCTTAAATAGAAACCAATATATATGACCACTGACTTCATTCCATTTCAACAGAAAATATAAAAGCTTATGTTGCTTCTGACCAAGGGAAGCATCTTACTCTCAGTCATCTTACTCTCTTCCCCAAGACTTTGCAAAAACTCCTCTATCTTGCTGGGGCACTTCACTTCCCACCCCACACCCCCGGGTCGGTGACTCTTCAAGACAAACAGAAACATCACCTCCACACTATACAACATGTCCCTGTGCAGGGACTCCCAGAGTCTTGTTATTCACCCAGTGAAGTAATTGTTAATTTGTCTGCCACTCCAACTACAAACACATACACACACACACACAATTAAGAATGCAATTACAACTGCAATTACTATATAGCAGGCACTATGCTTCTATTATTTTCTTTATTCTTACAAATTCTTATTTATCTTATTTGCATAATCCTTGCAAATCTTAAGTAATCTTCTCAGGGTTAACACCCAGAAAGTGGCCAAGCCCATATTCAAACCTCGAGAGAGTACATCTCTGATGCTAAGGAGCTTTCTCAGCATCCAGCTGCCTACCGATATACTAAAAACAGATGATGGATCTGGTAAGGTTATATGTGAGGCTCTGAAGAACCTATCACTCAAAAACTAGCTCTGCCCTTGAGCTCGAACTCAACCTGCTAGGTCAGAGGCCTCACCATGGTGACTCGCAGGAGCGCCTTTCAAAGAGCAGGTGTGCTCATAAGTAAGTAATGCTTCTCAGCCGGTTCCTGGGGAGAAGCTGGGAGGTGAAGTGGTTTAAAGAGTCGGATGTGGAAGAGTGTGCACAGAGATAAAACACTGTAAAGCACCGGTGGGCATCCCGATACAGATCATCTTCGCACTCAGCTTGACTCATAATCTGAAGCCGTCACCTGAAATGTATTTTTGGCTACGCTACAAGCCAAGATCCTCCAAGGCTACGCTGTCATAATTCAGGAGCATTTTTCTTTAAAGGGAAATAGGTATGATGGGAAATGTTCGCAGAGAAGTTTTCCAGAAAATAAACTCTATTTTAACAATTATTTGGGAATTGGTCATGGTAGGACGCCGTGAAAAGCCTAGATAAAAACCATCACTAAGACTCAAAGGCATCTGGCTATTTCAAAATCCTAGGGTTCACTGGCAACATTTCTGTCATTCAGAGAAGCATGAACATCTCATGTGTCAATAAGTCACAAGAAGATGCTGAATGCCCAGCTGTTTACCTCTATCTCTATTACTTCATGTAAGGAATGGAGGTGAAATCAGTTATCAGATTCTGAGTCCAAAGCAACCCCACGTTAATTATTTTTCTACCCAGATAAAATCGAAATGTTCTCCTGGGCATAGCATGTTTTGTTATTTACATTATGCAAGGCACAGTCACAGTGATATACCTTCATAAAGAGGTAACTAAGAAAAGCAAAGAAAAAGCATCCATTATGTAAATACGCATGTATTCCCAAAATTTCATATGGTATGAGAATGTCTTGCCTTAGGGCTGATTACAGAAGTTCTGAATATCCAGAAGTAGGCATTTAAAGACTTTACATTCCATACTCGATAACTCATAAGTGTAAATTACAGTTTAAACTCCAGTTAGCTGGTTCCTAATATGTAATAAGGTACAGTGGGTGAAATAATGGCCATTGGAATTTCCAATAGGATTCGAACTCAGGTAGATCATTTACCATTCTGTGATATTGGTTTGGTTTATTAATCCATCTAAAACCCACTTTTGTACCTACAAAAAAGGTAAGATAATGCTGGTAAAGAAGCCCATATCCAAAACCCATGCGGCCAGAAGTATTTTGGAATTCAAAACTGTTCACACTTCAGAAACACTAAGGTATGTAAACTATATGGTAAGTAACACCCTCAGCAGGGTCTGGGGCAGCACGCAGTAATCAATCACATTAACATTTTTGCAGCAAAATATATGAAGTCACAATTACGCATTACGACTATAGTAGCCTTAAGTCGGTTCTGCTCCCTGAGTTTGTATCAAGGATACAAAAAAATCTTTCAGATTTTATATTTTGAACTTATGACAAAGGGAGTGCAGACTTGTTTTATACATATATATTTGTATCCATGCATGCAAATGAACATACATATGCATATACTGAAGGGGGTGCTATTGTTAGAATCAAAAAGGTTGGTGCCCACAAAGTGCTTTTATAATAGCGTTCAACAGATAATAAATACTCAGTATTGGCCAAAATATAAGTTCCTTAAAGGCAGAGATCACTGTTTTGTTCATTGATATGCCTCCCATGCCTAATAGAGTGTCTGGCACATAGGAAAGTCTCAATAAATATCCATGTAATGGTTCATGATATCTCCTCATGCAGGCTTTCTTTATCCAAGTAGAACCATATGAAATGAGAAACATAATCCTTGGAGAGGCTCAATTCGTTTTGCAAGACAATAGGGTAAAAGCATTAATGCAATCAGAAGTTCCCGGTGAAACACAAAGAGTTAACCCAAGTCCTGAAGATCAATATTTAATTCCCCTCCTATTTTTCTTTTAAATCATTGCATTTGGGAAGTGAATAACATTGGCCTGATTCACTTCTAAACTGACTTATCAAGAAAATCAGTCATTGGCAGGCTCCTAATTGGAATTATACCTACATGAAGATGTGCATCAAAATTAAAAGGAGCTTATGAACAGTGCTGAGGAATAAACACGTGTAGTCTCCAATAACCCACAGTGTGATTTTGGAAAGCAGGCAGCCTATGTCTACTAAAGAACATTTGTCTGACCTGCCAACAGGAGCAAAACAAATGTAAGTCCAGTCTAACACACACGCGCATGCGTGCGCGCGCGCGCACACACACACACACACTCCACTAAACTAAAATTTTGATTTTGTACATTTGATTTCATCTGACAATGAATGAAATAGTTTTCTACTGTAAAGTTTTTCAAATAGTACAGTGCAGTTAAGCATCTACTTTAAGAACTTCCTTTTCTCCATCCTAGGTTAATTATTGAAAAAACAGATGATAAAACAAAAAAGATAAATATCTACCTGCAATTCTAGATATCTGCATGTCCTTAAAATAAAATAAAACAAAATAAACTCTCAGCAACTGAAGTGGTAGGAACTCAAACTGAGAAAAGATGCATATCTCTTCCAAGTACTATAAACTAGAGAAAAGGTTTGGCATGAAGTCTCTCTCGTGTGAATGAGAAAGAAAATGTTATTTGTTTACGCATTATACAAGCAGTGTTATATTTTATTGATAGCCGAGTGGAAGAGGTGATAGGAGAAGCTTTCCCTACAAGACCATTTAAAACTGTTACCTTGGGATTAATCCTATTCCTAACAGAATGACATGTAAACTCACTAACCATCTGTCCTGAACAGTTTACAGCTAAGTGTGGCCACAACTAAAAAGACTCTGGTATTAAACATCTTAAGACCACCAACAGACCCTGAAATTGAGATCTTAAAAACAAAGCTTACCCGGCCAACAAGAATCGGTTCAGGTCCAGAAAACTCTTCCAGAACAAACATTTGATTCCAAACCCAGCCTCTTTTGGAGCGGTTCAAAATTCGCTGTTCTTCACCCAGACTGTTTATTTCCAAAGGGGATCCACTCATTAAAACTTGAGACTGATTCATTGGAGCCATGTAAATGCAAGGGGGAAGAGTAATCCATAATATTATTAATGGAGTCCAGAGATCCAAGAGCATTTCCGCTAGCCGTTCTGGCATGGTCCCACCAGTGAAGCAAATCACCACGAAAATGAGACAATTATTTTTTTTGTCTCCGGTCTGCGGCCATCCAATTCATCATGCAGTGCCGAGCATTTACTTATAGCTCTGCCACGTGTCTATAGCATGGGAAACAGACATCATCTAAGCAGCTTTTCTAAGACCACAATCCATTGGCTTTTCTTTTCATTGAAATTTCCTGCAAAAACAAAGAGGAAGAAAGATAAGGGTCTACTCAAACAGGTTTTAAAATAAAATCACTGCTTTTCAAAAGCACCTAAAGTGAACTATAGTGGGCACTTCTCAAACTCTTGAGTTAGAAAGTGGATCTGAATAATTAGAATAAGTAGGCTAGTAAGTCCTTTAATTTTTAAGCTTTATTTAGATTGTAATTTTCATTTGTAGCTATGTGACCTATCAGAAACGGTTCACGTAATAGAAGTTCTCCTTTTCCTTCTTGCTTCTTTCTTTCCCATCTCCCTCTCTTCCTTCTTTTCTTCCCCTTGACTTTCCTCCTCTCTCCATCCCTTCCTCTCTCTTCCATTCTTTTTTGTTTTAACAATTGGGAGTGTATGCTAACACAGCCCACTTGTCGAACAGATTGTAAGCCTTTTACTTTTATTTTCTTCTTCTTCTTTTTTTTTTTTTTTAAACCTGTTTAAGGACACATTTTAGTTCCTTTTATGCTAAACTCCGTGAAATAACTAGCTTTGAATTAACAACATTAAAAAAAAATACAAATGAGAATGGGAAGGGGAATTTAAACCAATTTTGACAATCTTAGCTTCCAGGATTCATCAGAAGGGATTGCCCAGTTCAGGGTACAGAGTGCAATTCTCTGCCAGGATGCTAATAATGAGTGAATAAAATTAGAATGCTTCCAGAGAAAAATTCTGTAATGTCCAGCTTGTATGCTATCATCAGGACAGTGTCAGGGTCCACATTCTAAATGTACAGTTAAACAGGAGATTTAAATTATGGAAAGTTCCCTTGGGAATAAAATATGGTAAAAAAATGTAATGTTCAATTGAAGAGATTCAGAAAGGCAAGGGCACAAAAAAATTCCCATTATCTGAGGTGTCAGATACATTTTTTGCTTACCCTCAGTGTGGCAAAATGTGTTTCTTCCCTCTCAAAAAAAACCAAATATTTTTAAAGAAATACTCTTCACTGCAGATCCAAGAGAGAAGCTTTGCTGAATTAAACTCAATGGGAAAATATTTTCTCAGGACACCATCGGGAACAGTGCAGCTCGGGAATTCATAAAAGGGAAGGAAACCTTTCACCTCTAGGTCTCTGGTTCCATTCTGGCTCAGAATAAGAAAGCTAGAAAGTCATTAACATTCGCTGGGCTGCTGAGTGGCCTCACTGAAGCCAGCTGAAAGGGGCAGACCCAGATTGTACTGCAAATACAGGCAGTATCCCATCTAACAAGATGGCCAGTGGAATCACCCTGCTTGTCATTCTTTGCCTGGGCTCAGCTCAATCACTGGGACTCTATCACTCAAAAGGGCTCAACCCTGATGAGTATAGAGGAGCCACAACAAGCAGCAGTTGCTTTGGAAATGGAAGAAAAAAAAAAAAAAAGCTTTCAATGGGGAACCAATATAGAGAAAACAGAGTCCAGAACAAAGTCTTCTCCTTCCCCTGGAATTGCAGAAAATCTTCCCCCTCAAACAGATTCATTCCCCTTAAGTCTTTCTCTCATGCCAGTGCGTGAGCAGACCGTGGCAGGCTTCAAAACTTAAACTAAACAAAATTCAAAAAGTCCCCATAAAGAAACCCCCACATCTTTGTATCTTTCTGAATGCTCAAGCCACTTATTACTTTAACAGCATTTACAGCACACCCACGCTGTGCTCCCTCTAGACCTGAGGGAGAAGTTGGTGCTAACGGAGTCTTGTGCGTGCTGAGGTCTGTCTATTCTTGAAACAGATACACCTGGGTTTGCATCCCAGCTCACCCTGCTTGCTGTCTCTGTAACGATGGACAAGATATTCAAGTTTTCTGAGCTTCAGTCTTTTCTTCTGCAAAGTGGAACCAATAATAATTCCTACCTAATGGGACGGTAGTGTGGTTCAGAAATAAGACACATGTAAACCAGTCAGATCATGGGAAATACTCGGTAAACTGGAATCCATGTGGTTATCCTGGGCTAGATGTGTGGTGATGACAGGATTCCTGCCCTAGAAAGGCTTTGAGAAAAAAGACAAATCAATGAGCAGAGTGAAGCGATGTAATCTCTGCAGTAAAAGTTGGTAAGGTATGAGGGTGTCACAAAGGTGCTCAAAGATCTTCCCTGTGGTGGAGGATGAGGATGGTGCTACAGGGGAAAGGCCTGTGCCATGTTACACACATGGTGAGATCCATTCTAGTCATAGATCCTCAGCCTAAAGACTTCTCAGAGAAAAGGAATTTGTTCTTTCCAGTTCTCCCCTACTCCATGATAGACCATAACTGAACGTGCAAAAGCCATGTATGCTGTTCTCCAAAGGCATAAGTTTTGTTTGTTTGTTTGCTTACTCAAGCTCACACTTACAGGCTCAAGTGATCCTCCTGCCTCAGCCTCCAGAGAAGCTGGGCATGCACCACCATGCCTGGCTACTTTGATTATTACTATTATTTTTATAAATGGGGGGGTTGATCTCGAACTCCTCGCCTCAAGCAATCTTCTCACTCCAGCCTCCCAAACAGCTGGGATTACAGGCATGAGCCACGGTGCCGGGTTGGCCTGGGTTCTACAGCAGCAGAACAATGAGATGGTTGTGAGAGTGACCTCTAGTGTCAGCCTGCTTGGGGTCTGAATTCTAATTCTTACACTGACCAGTTGTGTAACAGCGGAGGGAGGGATAATTAGTAACAATAGCAATGAAACGATGATAATAATACTGACCTGACAGGTTAGTTTTGAGGACTAAAGGAGATACTCTCGGCACGTCAGATAGGATAGACTAGCATGCATAGTTCTTTAAAATTTTGCCAAACACTCTGCAAGTAAGTATACTCTGGCATTTGCTTTGTTGCTAATGATTGTGAGATAAGACAATTTCATCTCAATTTAAATTCATAACAGACACTTTCATGGAAACCACCAAGTGGCAACGAGGATGGACTGTGGTATGCTGGATGGACTGCAGCATAGATTACAGTGAGTTCCCTCTACCTGAACTCATCAGAATAAGTTAAAAAACAATAATAGGCCCTAGGCCAATGTTATACAATGGCATAGCTTGACTAGTCAGAATGAGTAGGTTAAATAAAAAGGGGATATGTGTGTAGTCACAAATAGTATCCACTAACACGGTATCTTACTGTTAGATAAAGCGTATAATGCCTTGCCTTGTTGTGTTCAAAACTGAGGCAGAGAATAATGAAATGATGTACTCAAGGAGCACCTCTAAGAAAAGAGAGAACCATTATTTGAACCTAGGTAACGTAATTTCAAAATTCTTTCTGAACAAGACCCTTCCTCTCATTGCAGAAATATTTCATGAGCATATACTGTATGTCAGGTACTGGGGGAAAGAAAGGCAAATGGGTCAGAACTCCTCTCTTCAGGAAGCAAAGGATCTGTTTGGCAAAGATAAAGAAATACATAATCAATTCACTGAAACGTAGTCTTGAAGGTTTAAAAGAAACATAGAGTGATGGGTAAGCCATGCATTTGGCAGCATTGACGAAGGTTTCCTAGAGGGGATGTCATTTAAATGTTGAAACAGAATTAACCACCTGAGAAGGGGGCATAAGTGAAAGAACATTTTAGTCAACCAAGGGATACGAACAAGACCACCAACTAATCTAGGATCTCTGAATGAATCAGCATCTAAGGTAATTTTCAAATTATTATTTGCAGAATCACCCAGTCCATGGTCACCCCATCTTTTTTCTTACCCATCTAAGTCACAATAATGATGGTCTCTACAGAGTACCTGTTAACTATGTAGCCATTTCCTCTGGCAGTTCTTTGTGAAGAGAAGAGCATGTTTGGTGTCTCCAAAGGTCAAGTCATATACCACATAGAGGGCGCGAGGGGCAACTGAGTGCTATTTCCGTGCAACTTCTCAATTTTCTGGGGTTTCTGGGAGTGAGATGGCCAATACCCTGAAGTCAATGGTATAGCCCTGGGGAGAAATTAGCCCAACTCAGGGGAAGCCCTTCATCTACATAGGTCATTCCCGTCACATCACCTGTAGGGAGATTCTAGAGACCGAAACACTTACATGCCACCTCTCAGATTTTGCCAAATTCTTAAATCATCTGTATTATTACTTTAAATTTTACTGAAATAGGCTCAGTTTTCAAAATATTTATTTTTAAATGGAAAGCTTATATTATTTGCCATAAGAGAATATAACTTTAAAATTACGATGTTAATAGCAAACACTTAGAAAGTACTCAGATAATATTAAATCATAAAGAACTATACATACATAGATATATACATGTAAATTCATGTCTGTTCTTCAAAATAACTCTCTAATATAACATCATTATTACTTATCTCATCATTCTCATTGTAGAGATAACCAAATTGAGGTACAGGGAGATTAGTATTTTAAGTAATGTTTTATTTTTACTAAACTAGACACTGTTAAAAGCCTTAGGTCATCTCACTATTTGCTAAAAAGAAAGACCAGCCATCGTTAGAGAAAGACTGGTTAATATTTAATAAGTGGCTCTTTGAAAGAAAAAATTCTGATTTGTAATGTTTTCTGATTTTCATAGCATAAATACTTCCACCATGACCAATTTTAAGCTTCCAGTTGACCATTAACCAGCTCTGAAAATTACTGAAAATTTAACCATCAGCTCTGTTAAAACCCAGTAAAGAGCCAATACTAGCACACCTGTAGTGAGGTGCTTCTCAAATATTAATATGCATCCAAATTACCTGAAAATCTTGTTTAAACACCGATTATGAATCACTTAGGTTAGTGTGGGATTTGAGATTCTGCATTTCTTGTAATCTTCCTGCAGTGCTGATGCTACTTACTGATTTGAAAACCACACTTTGCGAAGCAAGTAGTTCTAAAGAAGACTGGCTCCCAGCTCAGACCTCCTCGAGATAACCTAAAGGACTCAGTGGTGTGGTGGAAGAGTCACCTCCTCCCTCATGTCATTGAATGTCATGCCATCAACTACTTCACCACCACTGTGAATAAAGGACTGAACACATAGATTTGGGAAAACCTTGAACTAGGGTGTATGAATATATGGAATTTTATACGATGTCACAATACTTTCCTCTCCTCGAATATCTATTTTACGTGAGGCACTGGGAAAATTGCTGAGCTAACTGGTGTGTTCACAGGCACATGCATGCTATCAGGGAGTGTTGGGACTTAGTCTTCAAGACGATCCTGCTAATTCGAGAGAAATGGGACTGTGCTGTGACACTTGGAACCACACTATTTGTATGCTGGTACCTCTGCCATGGGCAGACTAACACTGTCCTCTTGGAACATCAGAGAATGACTTTGTAGAAACTTTTGAGATGCAACTGAGTCTTATATCCGTGTTATCAGTATTAATAAATATTGTGAATAGCAGCTGCATACACAAACTGCTTAACTTTATGCAAGGAAGAAGAAATTGAGCAAGGTTGTAAAGCTGGGGTAAAAAAATCAATTTATTTTTACATTTTCCAACCACAGTATGTGTGTCTGACCAAGCAATCTACTTTATTATAATGCTGTTGCATTGATTTACACCCAGATAGTGAGATGAAGAGATTTTATAGTTTCTCTGGAATTCTTACATATAAGAAAGTCTTCAGAATTCCCCGATACGATGATATCTTTTCCTGGGTAAAATATGTATAATCTGACTTATCATTCATACTTATATTTCAGAGATAATTCTAATTACAGCCTGAATTTCACTCTGCTGATTCCAACATTATTTTAAAGTGAACTCAGTCAATTCACAGATATATAAGTCATTATGCAAAAACATATTACACCATCCATTTTGTAAATAATGTGGATTAAACTTCAAAATGATGAACCACACGCTGATCGGTGAAGTCTAAAACAAAAACAGCCTTTTACAGACACTTCAGGATTCAATCCAGCAGATTATTGTGGTTGACAGGAAACTATGCTTTTATTATCCACTAGGCTTAGCAGCCACAATATTTCATGAAAGCAAAAATGACACCGAGGACCAGTGAGTTTCTATTAAAAATGTTTCTGACCTTGAATTTAGAGCCATTAGCAGCCTGCTTCGAAACAGGTAAATGCACATTGAATTCAAAGTGGTATTTCACGAAAGCAGGAGATGGCGATTCAGTGTGTGACCCGAAGCAATTCACGCCAAGCCCTGGCTGACTGGGACTGAGCAGGTAGAAAAATCCTTTGGATTTTAGAGAGGAAATATAGTTTCATGTATTCAAATATAAATAATACAAGAAGATCACCTTTCCTAAAGCCTTCAGAATTCTCTAACCAGATTCTCTTGGCAGAAACATATTCTGAAATTGTTTATGTACACACACACACACACATGCACACACCCACACACACACACGCACATATTATTTTGTGTATCCTTCACTCAGCCACAACCCTTCTGGTCGTCCTTCTTTGGCATCAGACCACGTATTTATCCAGATGTCAATCTGTCCAAAAGCATATTGTTTGCTTGTTTTACCATCCAGAATAATATCTGTTAAATCCTTTTTTTTTTTTTTTTTTTTTCTTTTTGTGAGTTGGAGTTTCACTCTTGTTGCCCAGGCTAGAGTGCAATGGCGCTATCTTGGCTCACTGCAACCTCTGCCTCCCGGGTTCAAGCAATTCTCCTGCCTCAGCCTCCCGAGTAGCTGGGATTACCGGCGCCCACCACAATGCCCAGCTAATTTTTTTTTTTTTTGGTATTTTTAGTAAAGATGAGGTTTCACCATGTTGGCCAGGCTGGTCTTGAACTCCTGAACTCCGGTGATTCACCTGCCTCAGCCTCTCAAAGTGTTGGGATTACACTGCGATGGGCCTCAAATCCACTTTTTGCTCTGTTATTGCCATGCTACTCTTCTCTACCTGAAGTTTTTGTTTTCTTTAAGTTCTATAATTGTTGGTTTCCTTTGGGAACATCAATAAATAAATGCCTGTCCTTCTCCATCTTTCCCAATGTAGAGTCACAAGTTTGTTCTTCACATAGAAATGTTTCTGTTATAGAAATTTCAGGATGAGGTGACTAAGCCAGTGACAAAGACAATAAAGTCAAAATAAGATCTCTTCTCTAGTGTTGTAGAACCAGACCTTTACTTAGAAAACTTTCTTGGAATCATCAGTTTAGTTAAGATATTAAGAATAATTTTCTGGCCAGCCGTGGTGGCTCATGCCTGTAATCCCAGCACTTAGGGAGGCCGAGGCAGGCGGATCACGAGGTCAGGAGATCGAGACCATCCTGGCTAACATGGTGAAACCCCGTCTCTACTAAAAATACAAAAAACTAGCTGGGTGTGGTGGCGGGCACCTGTAGTCCCAGCTACTGGGGAGACTGAGGCAGGAGAATGGCGTGAACCCAGGAGACGGAGCTTGCAGTGAGCCGAGATCACACCACTGCACTCCAGCAAGGGTGACAGAGCGAGATTCTGTCTCAAAAAAAAAAAAAAAAAAAAAAAAGAATAATTTTCTTCTGTTGGGTTTTTTAAAGGCAAACCAGTATCAAGATCATCCTAAAAAAACTGAATATCAGTCCCACAACTCTCTTGCCAATTACAGACACAGTGGTGTCAGAAAGTCATTTCTCAAGTCTAATCTAAATCCCTCCTTTATTTAAAAGTCACATCCTTTGCAATCTTTAAATCGCATGTTCAGAATTTAATAGCCAGAGACCTACTGAGTTACAACATTTTGTGCAGGTCCTTTAAATCATAGCAATCAATCAGAATCAACCTTATTCTTATCAACCTGTAATTCAGTCGAACTGTGGAAAGCCCCATGAGGTAACTGTTTAGAGCATTGACTCTAGAGTCAGATAGAAGAGGTTTGAATCACAGCTCTATCGTTCATGAAATAAGTCACCTGGGCACGTTTATTTTATTTGTGGCAGGTGAAGAAACTGATGCTCTGTGTTTAATACTACCTACTTTGAAAGATTAAGAAAGAAAGAAATAAGGTAATTTAAACTCTTTGTCAATGTAGCAATTATAGTAACTATTGAATGTTTCGAGTGCTTAACCAAAAGTATTTACTGATTTTTAAAAATTATTTTGTTGCAATCTCATGCTGTGTATATACTTCAGCGGGGAAAATTCCAATGTTCTATGCAGACAGGTAATAAGTAAAATAACTTTTTTCAACTCTTGATTTGTAAAACAAAAATAGCATGAACCAGGGTGGGTATAAATAAAATAGCATTTTAGAAATAGCTTTCCCTCTCCACAACTAACATACAATTAAAGCAATGACTTCAAGTAGTTTTATTAAGCCTCAGAAGGGCTGAAATTTTACTGTCCAGAACCAACCACATCTTTCCTTCCCATAGAAGACATGACGTTGTCCATCACTATTTTTGGCTGAGAGGGTAGAGTGCAAGCACTACCTGTTCATGAGTGAGCTATTCTCTTTCAATCAAAGTGTAGCTGCTCATTAAAAAACATTGCCTGGTACATCTCTCTTACAAGATAAATTCCATTGCACTTCATAATCATCTGCATTCTTGTGAGCACGGCACAAGTGGAAAGTCTCTACTAATTCCAAGATGAAGCCAAGGTAATAGCTATATACTACTTAGAAGGGAGCTCGGAGAAGATAAGCTCATCAGAGATTGCAACTAACTTTTTCTGTTTATTTCAAGAAACTTTAGCACTACCGATGATGGAAATTAGATTTCTCTTCTCACTTAAGAAATGTGGAAATGGTGAAAATCACTTATATCACATAATGGGGGCTTCAGAGTCTCTTATACTGAAATTAAAATGCCGTCAATGATCCCAGTATAAGTCATCCAGATTCTGCCAATTAGATTACACTGTGTAGTAACCATGCTTACAAGTGTACCTTACTGTCACTCTTTGATGTTTCTAAAACGTTATCGCTTAATAACCACTCACTGACACTTAACGTGAACTACGGACACAGGTGATGGATGAGTAGACAGATAGATAGCAAGCAATTTTTTGACAAAAATACTATTGAGTTATGACCCAGAATGTATAATTTATGAAAATTAACGGCGTTGTTTATGCAATTCCAAAATACGTATACAATCTTCAGCTACTATAGTTTAGCGACACTCAAAGGCAAGAGGAGATGTGTGTTTTACCTCTCTGATAAAAATAAGTATGAATTAATTGGTTTTTTTTTTCATTTTTCTGAGCATCCGCACATTGAAGATGGGAATATTTAGACACAAATGTAAATTCTGTTTACAAAGCTCAACCAGCACGAGACTAATAAAGAAAATGTGCCTTTGTACTTCTTAAATCAAATTTTGGAGATGAATCTTCTTACATAAAAAGGAAATAATTCCCTTGTGATATTTATACCATTCCTCCATCTACTTATTTTATATTATTTGTGTCATATCTAGAATCAAATAATCATATTTTATTCATTAATCTATCAAGAGAGAAAAAAGGCATGGAAAATATTGTTCTGACTGCAAATGAAACATAAATATACTGTAATATTTTCACTTGATGTACATAAAAAAGATTAAGGGGATTCCATTTAATATTCCTTTGTAATATCTTCAATATGCCTAAAATATCAATAAACACATCCACAAAAGTACCTTATCACGGCACACTATTTTTCCCTGTGTGTTTATGTGAGGATCAGGTATTCTGTTGATTAATACAGAAGAGTATGGAATTGTCTTTGAAAACACCCATAGTTGCAATTCACATAAGGGTAAGGCAAACTGTGCAATTCAAATACAAAAATATACTAAAGAAAAAGAAGGGAGGGCAGGAAGGAGAGAGGAAGTAAATTAATCCTCAATTATTTGTTATACATTCTCAACAATCTACAGACATTGAGTCAGCCATGCAGCAACTCCACAATTAGTGCATTTTTTGGCCAATAAAATAGAACTTTGCATCAAATATAGTTTAATAGCATTCTTTGATGCAAGTCTAGTCTTGGAGGCATTCTCATTTTTACAAAGCAGAATTATGTCATTTTTTATATTCCCATATCATTTAAAAGATGATTGTGAGGGAACAAAAATATGCTTTGTGGAACATGAGTAAAATTGATTTTTAAAAATGAGGAAAGCTATGACTAAAAATAGACTTAGGAGGACTTATGAAATTTCTGTAGAGAAAATTGTGGTAGATAAGTCATAGTATTGAACTTTGGATATGACTGTATCTCTTTCTTTTAATGAAAATATGCTAGTATAGGGTGCAAGGTATAGTCTTTGCTAATTTGTTATTGCATTAAATAAATGTTTACTGAGCACTAACTGTGCTTAGCCCTGAACCATCCATCGTTCTAGCATTTGCAATTGTCTTTGGCAGTGGAGGCAGAGAAAGAAAATTGTTTGAAGTGTCTAAATATAAATGTTATTCATTTATGATACTTTCCAAAGAGATAAGAAAATCACATCTATATACATCTACCTACTTAGAGAACTTACACACACACACACACACACACAAAGTCATCTAAGCAAGAGGATGGATATTGTTTATGATAGGGAATAGCACGTGACATTTAAAACCCAGGAAATAAAGCTTAAAACTTGATAAGAAAAAGAAACAGTATTGGCCCCGGTGCTTTGCCATGAAAAAGCAACCGAGATTTAGTTAGCCGCAACATATGGTAGAAGAAGCTAAATGGCATCCCTTGAACTTATTTCTTTACTGACCTTTTGAAGTTGCCAGGTTCAACTAATTTTCTCTTCATGGTTACATATAAAGCAGGTTCCAGAGACAGGAACCAACAGTTCAGCAGAAATAGATTAGCATCACAACTTTCTGTAAGAATGAAATGAGAAAGCACTAATAGCCCTTTGGTTAATTAAGCCCTGCTAAATCGGATGATAGCCTTTGTCCATCAAAAAAATTGTTCTGTTTCATAAATATACATGTATTGGATGCTGGAGGGAAATTCCGAGCACCACAGATAACATTTTTTGGGAGACTGATCAATATACAAATCTGAGTAGCCAGAGAGGCAAATCAAAGAATCTAAGGCAGATGAAATGGCAAAGGGAACATGATAAAAATCTCAGACTTGAGCCAGTAAATAAGTTAGTTATCTGGGCACATTTTCAAGAGGCAAGCTGTGTATATGTGTGTGTGTTATTTGCGTGTGTGTGTGTGTACATAATACAGAGGAACAAGAATTATCATTGGTTTATCTACCTCCGCCCCCACCCTGAGAGGTGTATAACACACCAAAGTTAGGACATTTTTTTTTTCTGAATTAAAAAGCTAAGTTAGACCATTTCCTCTGTGAATGCCAATAGTGCTGAAAACAAAAAGAAAACTGTTTATCTCCACCAGCTGCACTGAATAACTTTGTAACAAACATAAAATGACTGAAATCAGTATCAGGACACCACTGAGCAGAATATTTTCAAAAAGAAGTCTTCAGACCTTAAATTGCACCTATAATAGAAAGGCTTCTCCAATTATGCTTGTCCCTTGATTTGCCAGACACGAAAGTTTGCTAATGGACCAGAAAAGTGTGGTTGGAAATACAAATTGAATGTCACTTTACCCATTGAAAGCCTTTGGTTTTGCATGGAAAATCTGCTCAAATTGGAATGTTGATAAAGCTGTGAGGTGTGCCACCTTGAGTAGAAAAATAACAAAGATTGTCATTTTTTTCTTTAAAGCATTAATTTACCCACATCGATAAGGTTTTCTGAACAGCTGTTGAAGTGTGGATTTGAACTTTTTAATATGTGCATGTTCTTTTTCCCCACCAACAAACAATGAAAGGAACCTGGAAAGCAAAGCCCAGAGGTACAATTTCTTGAATAGAATCATTACATTCTCATTCTTTGGGGTTTCTTTGCTTTGTTCCAACAATCTGTTCCTCCTGACTAACAAGCAGTATCAGACCTTTGAGTACATTCACATCAGTCTTTACAAATGCCTTCTCAAGTGGTCTCCTCCATCCGGCTGAGCATGTTTCACGGGCTGTTTGTTTGTTTTGTTTTACATTGATCATGCTGCCATTGGCTACTTAAATTGTGTTCAGTGCTAATTGAGGGGTTGCTAAAAATGAATACTGTGTTGACCACAGTTCTACATAATACCCAAATAAAGTTGTTTTCCAGGGTAAGGAATTCCTTCCCTTCAGAGTTGATATGTGTACAGCAGGCAAATGGAACTGCTATTCTAGTGAGGGCTGCTATCAAATTTTCTGTTCTTTTAGCTAAATTCATGAAGCTTCAAGAACTCAAGAAATGCATCCTACACACCAGAAATGCAGCCAAGAAATGTTACAGAGTCTTGAATGTAGAGATTTACCCATCTTGAAGGTTTTAAGAGACTGTAAATTGTAAAGCAGAAGCACTGATTTCTAATAGTAATAATAATTAGCAATGTAAGATCCAATTTGCAGAGCAAGTAGATTAAAAAGTTTGAATGACAGCATTACAGCACAAATTTCAGAGCACATTATCCAGTGCCTCTAAAACATTTGGCCTGTTTGTGATGGTCAGGGGATAACTTGACATTCACTAGGGGAGTGTGGGGATCAGAATGAGGAAGGTGAACTGCCACTGAAGGTCTCTGAATGAAGCAGTCCCCAGAGTTGCTGGGAAGACTCCCCTCTCTATTTTCAGAGGGATTTTCCTCAACTCCTTGCCTTCTTCAGAGTCCGGGGGATTAAAAAAAAAAAAAAAAAAAAAAAGGTGATTTAAAATACTGCAACTGCTCCAGCATGAAATGACTATGTGACAGCGAGCTTCAAATCTGCTAAAGCAGAATTACAGAATACTATTATCAGAATTATTATTTAATCAGGGGGATAGCTCTAGAATTTATTCCAGCCACAGAGCTCGGGGAAGTGGAAAAACATGTCCGGACATGATGATTATGGAGAATTCCCTTTAAGGGAAAAAGAATGTAACCCTAAGAGAACATCCTTCAAAGGTATCACTTCTCTCCGTAGAAGAATCCCACTCCCAGCCCCCACCTTATCTTTCTCTCTCTCTCTCTCTAACACACACACACACACACACACACACACACACGAAGAAATCCCTGCAACACTGGACACAGCTGATGCAAAGCAATATCTAGGCAGGGATTTTAGTGGTATTTAGCATGAACGACAGGGCTCACTTTGCATGCAGTGAGGTGCAGCAGCGAGGCTGAATGGATGGAAAATCCCACTTTCGAATCTTACATAAACATCTTTCCCACATAGAGTTTTCCAGTTGAAAAGCTCCTATAATGAAGCCGGAGGTGACAGCCCAAGAAGGGTTTTTAACCATTGAGATGGCTGTCAGGAGTGTTGTAAAGAGGACAGGCGCTTCAAAAGCCAACGCTCATCCCTCGGATCTGCTTTGCAATGGTGCCGGATGCGAGAGGACAGTACTCTCGCTTACCTTCCCTAGCGTCCCCTCGTTCCCATTGTCAGCGCCCGAATACCATGACGCCGGGTGAAAGAAAGCAGCTGGTCTGATTAGCAGCTCGGGCGCACTAAGGGATTGTCGAATCATGCCTCCTAAGGAGGAAACTCTTGTGGAATCTTCAGGAAAGGGTGGTAAAGTTGAAAGGACCTTTCCCCCCTCCCGCTGTCTTGGTGATAAGCTCTATCGTTTGATTGGTGCTGAAGTGAGCAGCTGCCAGCCTGATTTTCCATTATGGACTAATGTTGTGCTTTTGCAACAATAAACAATTAATGTTGTTTGATTTCTTACATTTAGGAACCCAAGCAAACAGCTGCCCTCTCCGCTGGTGGAGGCAAACGGCTAGTCCTTGACATGCCGCCGGCTCCGTGCCTGCGGAGGAAGGGTCAACCGCAAGGAAACTTTGAGGATTCTGCCAGATTGGGTGGGGGAAGGCTCTGGTGTTTGGGAGGAATAAGCGGAGGAAATTGTGGATACCTGTTGGCATCAGCGTTGGCGGCAGCACGTTTTTACCGTTTCCCAGCCTTGGCTGGAGCCTGGGAGAACGGAGTAGGTTCCTTATGAACCTGTTACGTACTGGCAGAACCCAGGCAAGAGCCTTTTTCCCTCCGGTCCTGTGAGGGGCGCGACCAGCCCCCCAAAGGTTCTCGGATGAGAAGCGGCCAGATCACAGAAAGCGCAGCTCTGGGTTCAGCGGTCCCTAGGAGAGGGACTACGGAGTCCCCGGCTTAAAGGGGCCTCCGTGCGCGCAATCTCGAGCTCCGGGGAGACACTGCCTAGGGGTCCTGCAGGGGTGCTGGGCAGAGTCTTGGCGAGGGCAGAGCCGCGGGGCGACTCCGGAGCCCGGCAAGTTTGCAGCGGGCACCGCGCCTCCCAGAGCTGGAGCTGCCACTTGTGGGAAAGCCTCGCTCTGGGGCTTTCGCAGCTGAGCCTTGGCCCTCAGCCTTGCCGCGGGGGTCGCCCTCCCTCGCCTCGGAGATGAGGCGGTGCAGAAAACCAGCCATAGGGCACTCGGGCCCCCTCACCTCCTTTTTTCCCTGGCTTGCACCCTCCGCACAGCGGGCGGCTGGTGCTTCTCATTCACCGCACGCACCCCGCAGTGAAGGCGCGCGGCTGCAGCCGCGCCTGCCTGCGTTGGGAGGCTGCGAAATAGTCAAGTCCCCGCAGGGAAGGAAAGCGGCAGGAAAACTGGAGGGGCACAGCCTGGAGCTTGCTACTCTCTAGGATCTGTTGTCAAAGCAGTTTGCAAAAACAGGCCAAACCCTGAGGCGAATGTACGTATCACCGATGGATATCGCGAAAGACACAGCTTAGCCCCGAGCCTATGCTAGGAACCCGCATCCACCATCTGAGAGGCAGGAGGAGCGCAAGGTGTCCGAAGGGGCACGAGAATTCCTATAAGAAACGGTCCCTTCTGGATCGTCGGGACATAGAGAAAAACGGGGCTGGGTTAGGGGAACACTTACTCGTGTGGGGCCCTGCGCTGGCTAATGTCAAGCCTCCTGGTTCACAAATGGCTGGAGGGGCTCGGGGTCAGCTCCCGAGGGCGGCGAGCGCCGACTGGTCCTCGCGCGCTAGGCAGGCGCCTCCGGATTCCGTTCATGCCTCTCGGAGCTGCAGGGCTTGGTTCGGAGACGCGGGGCGGGCGCGCAGGGCTCTGGGTGTCCGCAGCCCAAAGTGAAGCTGGTGGCTTGACGCTACCGTCTATGCACAAACCGGCAGCGGCGGCGGCGGAGCTTGGAAGAGGCAGGGAGATTCCAAATAAATCCGCTAATTCTGGGCTGAGCGCTCCGGCGTGCGAGCCCGCCTGCCTGCCAAATGTAACTGTGAAGTGATGTGGAAAAGTGAGCCGGGTGCCTCCCCTGACGGATCTCATTGGGCAGAGCGCAGAGGCAGGTCTACCACTTGGAAATTCATGTAAGCAGTCCCCCCTCCCCGCCCCCTCCCCGCCTTCCCCCTTCGCTCTCGCGCGCTGGCTCGATCGCTCTCTTTCCCCCTACCCAAGTGGGCGCACAACTTTTCTCTCCTCGCTCCCGAGCACGCCCCGCGCGTCTCTGCCGCCAGAGCCACGGGGTGAAGATGCGCCCTTCCGCGCGGTGCGGGCAGCCTGCCGAGGGCCGAGCTCCTGGATAAGGGGGCTGGCAGATGATAACAGCATGCGGAGGAGGTACCCGCGAGCTTTCTCTCTAGAGGTCTCACCTGAGCTCTGGGGCTGGCGTTCTCTTGTAAAGCGTCTCAGTGACTCTCAGCTGTTTTCGGTAGAAGGAAGAGGACGCGACAGGGCAAAGGGTTGAGCGTGGGCAGCTTACCTCCGCTTTATTCCAAGGGCCTCTTGCGTACAGAATAGGGTGATTGTGAGACCCCTACCTGCAACTCAGACGCTGTGGTTTAGAGGCTGTGTGTCGCGGTACTTTGATGGAGCACATTCCTGATGTCCTCGCGCTCCTTTGGGAAAATGGGATGAGGGGCAGTAGAGGGGCAGCAAGGAGGGGAGCGCAGTAATTGGTTGTGGGGAGGAGGGCAGGCAAAGCAGAACTTGCTTGGGAAATAGGGGAGGATTGCTAGGTCTTCTCAATGTGCCCTGATCTCATATCCTCTCAGGTACCATCCTTGCAGCTCTCCTGCCTCCACCAAAATCTGCCCTGTCTGTGGCCACTTCAAGTCTTCTGATGGGCTGCGCTCAAATCCTGAGAAATGGCCACCCTGGGGTTACAGGGATCATGAATCAGGAGGTCCAGATTTCTTTTCTTTTCAACACTGGGACTAACATGTAGACGATGCCACTGTGATCATCTTCTAATAAAATTAGCTAAATATAAGACAAATTAATTCTTACCTGAAAAAAAAAATCCCTCCCCTCCACAGGAGATCCCGATTTAGTCCCTTCCCTGAGTGCACTAGACGTGAGCCTGAGGGTGGATTTTACCATCTGGGGACAGAGCCAGAACAGAAGGGGGAAAGGGGTGCAAGGAACCAGACGCACGGTCTGTAGAGCTTGTACTGTCTGACTCGAATGAATGAGAAAGAGTGAACAGAATGAGAAAATAGGCACAATATGCTTATGATATTTATGCAAATTTGACATTTTTTTGTGTGCTGCATCTAACAACCCATTGTGAAATGTAAAAAAGAATATTGACTGTAGCTCTAATATCGGTTTGTTTCACTTTGGAGCTGTCATGGGCAAGAAACTTAGTGGATAATTTCAGAGAGGGAGAGGTGAAGAGAACCAGGTGGTATTTTTCTCCCCCCAGGCAGTCACTAAGTAACTGTTTGTTCTCTTCTCAGACTGTGTCTGCTTACAGGGTATTGGAATTGGCTAATTCTGTCTTGGAAAAAGGAGCAGCAGTCAAGGCTCAATCAAATTATGACTGCTGCTAGACCAGACAGTCCCAAGTGGACAAAGAAATAGATCACATTTTGGGTTGTGCTTAATTTCAGACATTCATTTTCACTTCGAACAAATAATTTGAACCTTTCCTTGGGGTAACTTCTTACACCTATGAGAACTAAAATAAAAGTCATATGCTACTGAAAGCTGGGGATTGTCACAAGTAACAAACTCATCTCAAAAAAAAAAAGAAAAACCCAGATTGTTAGACAATATCCTCAAATCTCATTTTCTTAACAAACTATGCTGACAAAGATAGTCAGAATCCAATGGTTTTTAAAGAGAGCCAGAATCCAATGGCTCTGGGTATCTAGGGTTAAGAAGAGTTTGCTTTAACTCATCTTGTCCATATTTACTCTTACAGCAGTTATATACATTATCTTCCCTGAATTTTGGTCCTCTGGAATTCAGGGTAACCCTATCTGTACCTGCTAATATCTACTGAAAGCATAGGAGTAGGAATTTCCTGACTAATTCTTAAGAGAGGTTTGGATGATTAAGCAGTGTGATAGAGGATTTGGATAATGTTAAAAAGCCCCTATAAGGATATTTCTAAAATAATCAGGGATGCTGAAAGACAAGGCATTTATCTCTTTAACAATTCCACCCACTCTTAATAAGATGCAGTGCAATGTCACAATGGTGAGAGCCTACCCCCTTAAGAAAGTAGACCATGCTCTCTTTCAACATCCTCAACATCCTCTCCAGGGTTACAGCCTTCCAGCGGGAAGAGGAACACAGTGGTACGCAGGCTTTTTAGAATGGCGACTGAAATTGCGTGTGTTGTGGAGCATTGCAGGGGAGGAAGGGTGAGGAATGATCTGATAGGGCAGGAGCATAATTGGAGAAGGAGCTGGGAGGAGGGAGAGAAGATTGCATTCAGAATAACCTTGGCTGACTAATGCAAAAAGTAGAATGAGGCAGGATGTCTCTAGCCTGGGTCTCCGTGACAGACAGGCAGTTTTGCAAGGGAATCTACTGTAGAGAGTGAATGAGATACAGAGGGACTCCATGTAGTGAAAGATACTTTTATTTTTTCACTATGACTGGAACCTTTGTCGTAATTTTGACCAAGGGAGACAGTAAACCAAGTGGCCAGTTAGTTGCAGAGTAGGGAATCAGATGGTTCATAGGAAACAGAGCTGAAGAAGAGGGAGAGAGTGTTAGGAAGACTCCAGCTTCTCTGGTTGGAGCAGGAAATGACAGAATGGAACATAACTATTATTGGCTGCATTAAAATGCAATGTTTTGTAGTTTTCATTCATCAATGTAGAATTAAAAAATAGAACAAACTAAAACCAAAATGAATTTACCATATTATGATTATTGGTAACCTTTAGATTTATTGAATTGCTTGTAATGTGATATCTATGTGCCAGGTATTATCATTTAAAATAAAATCTCAAGAATCTGACTTATGAAAAAGACCAACTCAAATTACCATGTAATATTTTTCCAGAAATGCAGAGTCCCTTTCCTGTATTTCATTAGGATGAAGATGTCTGAAACCACGCCCTTTATTTGGGGTATGGGGCGTGGGTAAGTAATATATAACAACTCTGGCATTAAGCATAAGAAACATAAATTTTATTTTGGATTCCAGTATTGAAGCATAAGTCATAAGAATAAAAACATTAAGAAAGAAGTTTTGAGAAGTTTGTAAATGTTTAAGTAAATTTAGGATAGCTGTTTTGTTTGTTTATGAATTTGCTTTAAACCATTCTCTTACTAAGTGTATGAGAAGATACGATGGTGCTCCCGTTAAACAAATGTGAGCAATTCTGAGGATTCCTTTAGGCCAGTGGTTTTCAACCTGAAACCCTGGACAAGCTTCTGCCTCAACATTCACTGGAATTTGTTAGAAATGCAAATTATTGGACCCTGAATCTGAGTGGGGCTCAGAAATCTGGGTTTCAGCAAGTGTCCCAGGAGATTCTGTTACCTGATAAAGTCTGAGAACACTGCTTTAGGCAATTTCTTTCTCATGTGACATAAATGAAGAGAAGAAAAAAATAAAATAGTAGATTGTATTAATGTTTACTGTTTTTGTCCCAGAATATTCTAAGACAAACTACTATCTTAAAAAACAAGATTTGAAAAGAAGAATAAAAGTGTAAGCACACTAAATTTATCATCTGAGTACCTCACTAATGTTTAGCATGGGATTTGAAAAACTAAATTGATTTCTTTAGAAATAGTTATGAATTCTTGGCATAAAATCATCACTGAGCTTGCTATTCAGAGTTGCGACACTCTACATTTCTTGGCTTGCTGGTTTTAGCTGTCCCTGAAATTAGGCCTGAATCTCTGAATATTGACTATAATTACTAATCTTGAGCTTGTCATTATATTTTCAGTAAATGGAGGTGTAAACACTTTCTGAAAACCACATCTGTGCTGAGAGCATTTTGGAGAAGGTTTTCCAAATGGCATTATCTCCCATCTTCCCAGGTGTTAGAAAAGAGATAAGCTTCAATTCAGCTTCTGAACAGAAACTTGGTCGGGTGGGCAGCAGGTGGGGCACTGGATAGATTTAAGAGAACTGGTACAAAGCTATCCAATAAACCAGTCCAGCTTTTGTGGACTACACACTTAGCATATTAGTGTTTTGGTTTTTCTCTATCTTTTTTTTTTCTTCTGTAAGAGAATACCAACTAGATTAAGATTCTAGACCACTCTTGTTTAACTTAGGAGCAAAAAGGAGGAAAAAATTAAAAATAGTTCACAATGTGTTCCAAGTAAAAAGAAGAAAGAAGAAAAAAGAGTAAGAATAAAAAAAGAGGAAAGAGGAATATAAAAGGTACCCCACTCCCTGAGATACTACTACGTTGGTATAACAGAGTGTATTTAATACTAAAATATAATAATTAAATTTAATTAATTTTAAGTTTGGCTTAGAAGATTACCATTATTTGATATTTGCACACTTACACTAAGGTACCATTACAGATGTATAGGGGAATACAGATGTATGGAGGAGGGGAGGTGAAGGCAAAACAATTATCTTACTGTGTGTAAAACGGAATTTGTAGTTGTGATTAGTTATCCAGTTGCTTATCAGAGAGAAGACCACATATAAATGCAGTGGACAAATGTCACAAGATATTGAAGGGAAATGAATTACTGAGAATGTGAACATGCTTCTTTTATTAGTCAAAGCTGGATAATACTAAGGATTTTTGTTTGTTCTTTTGCTAAAGACGCTGCCATGTGGAAATCAGGGCACTGCTTTTAGGCTGCCGTCTCCCGCCTGCATAGGCGACTAGTCCTGTTAGAGTGGATGTCGAGGCTTTTTTTCTTCTACCTCAAGTGCCCTCTAGCGTGCAATATCTGTGCAGGTTGCTATGTACAAGGAGGAGGAAAGAAGAAAGAAAGAGAAATATTCTACCAATTGCCATCCTAATTCCTGAATGGCTCTGCTCTTCTTTTCTCCTTCCTCAAAGGGGTCATTTCCACCTAAGTGTTTAGCAAAACAAAAAAAGGTGCTGTTGCTTTTGCATGAAAAACTAATCACTCATTTTCTAAACTGGGAAACAAATGCTAATCATTTCTCAGGGGTTTCTTTTGAACATTCATCATAATTTTCCAGAAGTTTCATACACTCTGGTAATCAGGCAAATAAAAGAAGGTAAGTTACTCCCTAGGAAGAAATCCTGTTTTGTTTCTCACTCCACCACAGACCAGCTGTAAGGCTTTTGATGCAAAATGATTAACCTCTCAATGGGTTTTAAGTTTGCGTCTCCATAAGAGTGCATAATACTTCTTTCCATCCTCAGGGGGGGTGGTGTGAGGTCTAACTGAGGTTTCTAAAACAATTTCGGTTCCTTAGATACAATTCGATATACATTTGAACTTTACTTTCATCTTGCAACTACTAACGGGGTTTCAAATTCTTTTTGGTAGTCCATAGGGAAACTGTGATCAGGATCTCTATTTTCATAAACATGTCGTTAAAACAGCTCTATTGTAAATAGTGGATTTACTTAAGAGATTTGGAATGGTAGAAAATGGAAAAGGATATTTGCAGAAGAGAAATATACTTGTTTTTGCAAACATATCTGTATATGAATAAATATAGCTAAATAGTAAGGCAAAATTTCTGCAAGACATACATTTGGGCATATCTTTCTAAATTTTAAAACAAACTAACAATAACAGAAGGTATTTTTACTCACCCAGATGCCACCCACTAAGCTCTTAGTCTCTGAGAAAGGAGGAGATACCTGTAAACAAATTTATGTGTTGGCATCTGTTCAGATGGTAAGATATCTAAACACCTGTTACACAACTTGGAGATTACTATTATAGTGATGTGATTACTATGCAGCATTGTGTTTTATTAATATCCTCATGGCTACAATACTTTGAAGGGCAAGAAAGGAGAAAGACAAGCTAACATGACATACTTCATTACTTTCTTCTCATGCAGTATCTCTTTAATTATTAAAGCACTATGGATAGCGGCTCTTGTTTGTATCCTTTAAAATAGGAGAAAACTGAGGCTCAGAGAAGTTAAGTGATTTGTTCAAGGTTACACAGTTAATAAAGAGTATAATTTAAACCCATGTTTTCCAACTTCAGTTGTTGTTTAGCACTGCCTCCCAATATTAAAATACTAACAAGTGACTATTATAACCTACTTTTAAATAATGCAATACCTCACTATAGAATGGATTCATAAGTTGCAAGGAAAGAGAAGCTAAACATTATGTGTTTACAAAGAGAATCTGAATCTTTAATTGCGAGTGATTCTGTAAATATAGATCCTAGATTCCATGGCTAACCAATTAAATCAAACTCTCCAAAAGAATATGTATTTTTTTTAGAAAGCAACAAAGGTAATTTTGATTCAACATTACAAGCATCATTCTGGAGACCATTTGGAAATAATGAAACCAAATGACATCTAAAGTCTTGTTTACCTCCTTACTGTTAGAGTCTAAGGTTAAGTCACAGTTCTGCTATTGCTATATAGGTTTGTATATCCTTTTATATATTTCCAAGCACATCAGCTCTCCTATGTGATCCTTGCCATGATCTTGTGAGGTGAGAAGACGATATATTATTACTTCGATTTTACAGAGTTACAGGCTTTTAGAGCCCAAAGGGCCCTCAGAGATCGTCTAGTTTAACCTCTTCATTTTACAGAAAAAGAGCTGGGTAAGGCTTTTGACTTCTGATCCTAAGGTTACAGAGTGAGCTCTTGAACAAAAGAAAACCAGAGCGCAGGTCATTGGTCTTTAAAGGATGTAAGCATGACACGTGTCCCTGCATGTGGGAAAAATTATTAAGCTAATAACCTGAGTAGTCTTCAACATACACAGTTAAAAGATGAAAGAAAACAAAAAAAAAATGTAGTTCAGATACTCTGATCCAAATTAATGTTGTCTAGAGAAGGTCTAGTTTCTGGTGAGATTACCTTGGATCTCATCACCTAGTCTCTGTTCAGTCTAATAATACGTCTTGTCTTGGTTGAATTATTTTAGTATCATAGAGTCTAGCTCACTAAGGTAGCCCCAAAGCTTTTTTCCAAGCAGATCACATGTGCTGTAGATTTTTGAAGGGAAGATTATTAGGAAATCAGAGGAAGACAACAACATAAGAAAAACAAAAAGTGCTCTCATATGCTCTAATGTACTGAAACTTTCACTGGTCTTTTCTGATAAGAAACCCAAACAGAAACGGTAACTCATTTAAAATGGAAGTATGTGAGACTGACTCCTACATTATCCTAAAGCACAGAAAAGCCAACGTACCTGACTTGTCCAAATCAGGAAACCTAATGAATTTTTTATCATTCCTCTATTTTGCATAATAGTATTCCGGCTTTCTTCCCTAAAATTATCTCATTGTGCCTGAGCAGGGAACACCTTATTTTTCACTGGGTTGTTTTCTAACCTCAAATTACATAAGGCACATAATCACTTTTCTGGAATAGAAAATGATAATAAATGGCACTAACAGTTGTAATTGGTATTCTTAAGCTTGAGGGCTTAATATCTTGCCAGGCACTATAGAAACTGATTTACATATGTTATCTCATTCATTCTCTATAACTCCCTAATTTTTCAGATGAAGAAACTGTGAAGGGAAATGTATTTTGCTTCTCTAAATCCCAAATAGACTTCCGCTTATCTCTTCCATATCACTTTATAATACAACCTATTTGTCATGTATGCACCAGCCAAGCTACTTTGTTTTTCTCAAGACTTTGAAAACGGTAACTCCTCTATTTGTTGGTGGGAGAGTAAAGCCTGCAAGGAATAGCAAGACATTTGGAGTCATATAGATCTGATTTCAAGTTCTGACTGAACACATTACTAGCTCTGTGATGTGGTTTGGCTCTGTCCCACCCAAATCTCATCTTGAGTTGTAGTTCCCATAATCCCCACATGTCCTGAGAGGGACGCAGTGGAAGATAATTTAATCATGGGGGTGATTACCCTCATGCTCTTCTCACGATAATGAGAGTTCTCATGAGATCTGACGGTTTTACAAAGGGCTTTTTCTCCATTTGCTTGGCACTTCTCCTTGCTGCTGCCATGTGAAGGACATGCTGGCTTCCTCTTTCAAAATGATTGTAAGTTTCCTGAGGCCTCCCCAGCCATGCCGAGCTGTGAGTCAATTAAAGCTCTTTCCCCTATAAAATGCCCAGTCTCAGGTATGTTTTTATTAGCAGCATGAGAATGGACTAGTACACTCTGTAAATTGAACCAGCTGGTGAATCATGTTGATAATCTCTTTGAGTCTCATTCGCCTTTGTGTATAAAGATATTTAACTCACAGGTTGTTGTATTAAAGGATGCAGTGAAAAACAAATGTCCAGTTTTTGATGTACATGTTGGTTTCCTCTCAGATGAGCCCACTGATACTTATCTAAGAAGAGCAGATGGTTAGAGAACAGGTCCTTTTGTGATTCCTACAGCTAGGCTACTCCTCTTAGAGTACCATTCTCTCTTGTGGCTACAGGACATTCAGGCATTCATTCCACTCTCAATTAGACCTTTAAATGCTGTTATCCACTGTTATCCAATATTTTCAGGACTCCAGGTAAACCCTCCTTTCATCATTCTCCAAATCATCGTGTTCTAAACAGTTAATGCCTTGCACATGTAACAGCATTTCTTCCTGGGGAGTAAAATTGTGTTTTGTATTTTTTTTCTTTTTTCTTTTTTTCTTTTTTTGAGATGGAGTCTCGCTCTGTCATCAGGCTGGAGTGCAGTGGCACAATCTTGGCTCCATGCAACCTCCGCCTCCTGGGTTTAAGCCATTCTCCTATCTCCATCTCCCAAGTAGCTGGGAATACAGGCGCATGCCACCATGTCCAGCTAATTTTTGTATTTTTAGTACAGACATGGTTTCACCATGTTGGCCTGGATGGTCTCAATCTCTTGACCTCGTGATCAGACCACCTTGGCCTCCCAAAGTGCTAGGATTACATACTTGAGCCATTGCGCCTGGCCAAAAATGTTTTTGTTTGTTTGTTTGTTTTTTGTTTGTCTCTCTATTCTTCTTCATTAATACAAGACTAAAGGAAGCTAATGTTAGAAGAGGGGTTGCTTCAGTTTCATAATCTGGTAAATAAATATGGGTTAATATTTTGTATTTAATGACCTAAAGAAGAAATAAGGGAATCCTGAGGCATAAATGAGAGAAAGGAAAGTGTTAGGGCCAAGATCCTTGTGGGAGGAAAGGTCTTCTGTTTTTACAGGGAAACAGGCTCTGATACCACTTTGCAGTCTGGAAACCACTCAAACTTACAGATGGAGGAAAGGTCTGGTCACTGATCTTCATGCTAGCATTCAGAATATCCGGTGGGTGTGTTCTTGACCAGTCTAGGGCTACAGATGAGAAGTACCCTCTGAACAATGGGTCTTCCTCATATCCATTTCCCCATTGATGAACTCTGTTGAGATGTTTTTACTTATTCAATTACCTGGAAGCTGTGGGTCTTGGAGATTGAGTCTTAACCAGCCTCATACATGGGAAGGTCTCGAGGGAAAAATCCGGATGGAAATGCCTTGGTTGGAGATGAACAAGAGGGTCTGGCTTGTCCAAGAACTAGCAAGAACACTGTTTGGCATAGATTTTAGGTATCTTTGGATATGCATGGTTACGGTGCTGCTGGTGATTATAAAGGGGCTCAACCCCTTTCCCCCAACTTCTTGGACTTGCCAGGAGGCTTGGCTCCATAATCTGGGGATTCAATTGGGATGAACTTATTGAACAGACCCTAAGCATAGAGAAATGACTTTTCCTTTCTTAGGCTACCTCCTTATGAAGAGTGGCCATCTTATCTTTCTAGATGGATCATAAATATGACATGTACTTTTAAGTTTTCACTTACATCCATGCTTCCTCACTTGTAAGCTCCTACTACGCCTAGTGCGTATCTACAGCATCAGTCTCGATACACGGTCCTATAACTTTATGTTTATTTATCTTCCACCCTCACTGGATTGATTTCGAGCTCCATGAAGGCAGAGTCTATTATCCATATCTATGTATATCCATATCTGTGTATCCCAGATCTAGCCCAAAGCCTGATATGTAGTCAATGTTCAAAAATTGTATTATTTAAGATAACAAACAAATGAATATGACTGCAAGGATAACTATGGCATTATTGTCAGCAGTTAGCTAGAAATAGATCCAGAATTGGAGTTAAGAAAAATCAGATGGCCCAGCAGATTGGTGTGGGGAGCTCAATGAGGATAACAGATTTCACTGGAAAAGAAAGAGGGAGTAAAGAGGATGGCAAAATAAAGTGAAAAGAAACAAAACCAGAAAACTCAATCTTCTAGAGCAAAAATAAAACAGTGAAGATTAAGAGTGAACATAGGGAAACAATTCAAATTCCAAATGATGATTTGCGTAATGGTAATACTAGTAGCAATAATAATTATAATGACACCAAGAATTAATGAGAATCCATCTGCTTCTTAGTGCCTCATAATTTAGTACCTCAGTGTTTACAGAGCAATTTCTCATTCAGAATGTAAGTGATCCCTCAGGCAGAGTATACTGCCTCCGCTGCCTCCATGTGAGATGACTCACTATGGTCAACTCATTCCAAAGACAGAGTGCTAAAATAGATTCCCAGAGTGCCTTCTTCCTCCAGAGCTGGGAGTTTCCTTTAAGACCAGGGAGAAGTATTTTATTCATTTATCTTTGAATCCTCAGTAGCACAGAAGAGATGCTCAATACGTTTTCGTTGATTTATCATCTTATGTCTATCCCATAGCAAGCTCCAAGATAAATAGGTCCTGTCCTGTACCCCCATTTTTTAGATGAGAAAACCAGAGACATTTAGTCAGAGTTGAAGTTGGAAAACAAGTCTGAGATTTTTGAACACATTGTTTTTTTCTGCAGTGCCACAGTATAGCCTAGAAAGATTACCAAGGTCGCATTGCTTAATAATTATGTATTTTCTGTTAGCAATTCTAAGAAAGCACATTCCTTTAGTATTCATATAGAAGACTAAAGAAATCTCATGTCAAAATTACCACTTCTTATGCTTTGCAAGGATCAAGGACAAGGCTTAACACTTTTGAGTCAGTCTTGAGCACCTAAAGCACTCTTAAATTTTGAAGTGATGGGAAACAGGAAAAACTTTTTGCATCTGGATGTAAAAATCCATGTGTATTTTAAGGGAAATAGGATCTATGCATTTCTGATTAATTTACACTTAAATCAATGAAGTGTTTTGCAAAAGATATTTGATGTTCAAGAAGCCTTTTTTTAAAAGCCTAATGGGACTTTTAAAGCTGTTTTTTTCTTAAAAAGAGGAACTTATTTTTTACCCCATGATCTTATACTCAAATGATATGGTTTCAAAGTCTCATTTACAGAATCTTTTTGCTTTCAAAGTCTTTCCATTTACCCCTACCCAGAGGTAGCTAACCTGGATTTGATTAAGACTAGCTTTTCATCTATCTATTATTTATTCATTGTTTTGTCAGCAGCATTCTCAAGGAAACAGGCAGATATATTTGGGGAGACTGTCAGAATATTGGATGTGATCTTCCTCAGAAATAAAAGCCTCAGAAGTTTCTAGCAAAATGGAAGAGTGAATGAATTACACAAGAGAAGATTATCATGTGGAGGAAGAAGATGCAAAACAAAGGCTGAGGACACGGGCTTGGAACAGATGCTGTCTTTGTGTTTGTAGAGTAGATAAAACCAAAAGAAAATGTGTTGAGGGGTGATGGTAACTGGAATTAGTTGAGCAACCACTATATGTTGGAGTTTTTCAGAATGGTTTGGAGATAAAGATGTTATTAATTCCATTTTTTAGATGAAGAAGATATTGACTTTCCTAAATCATTCACAAAATCATTCACATGGTAGGCGGCAAGTGTAGGATTTCTATCTGTGTTTTCCCTTCAGACCAAACTTTTTAGAAGACCCCAGCATTTGTCATGCTGCAGGTCGTGAGTCCCCATGGCGATTTCTGATGGGACAGAGATATGGAAAATAAATAGGTGGGAAAGTTACTTGCTTTCCAATTTTCCTTCAACCCTCTGATTTTGTCAAGAGAGAACATTTCAGTTCCCTGCCAGCGCTGATCTCTAACAAGTAGAATGCTGGCCTCAGGCTCAGAGCCTTAAACGGACTCCAAGTACCTTGTTAGAATTTAAGAATATTGTTTTGCATTCATTCAATTCATTTCTAAGTTTACCTTGCATTTATGGCAAATAAAAATAATTTTCTTATTTTTAGATATGAATATAAAGTTCTCTTTCAAAACAAATGTTTATTTTATGTTTTTAGAGAAATGAGTTGATTAAAATATTGTATCACACAGATGGTGTACAGACAAAAAAAAAGACAGCACTGTATATATGACTGCAGCTTGGGGAGAACAAATTATATTAAATCAACATCCTTTCAAACTAACATTATCAAGTAAATTGTCCCCTTAAAGTGGGAAGTATACACATTTAAAGTAGTGTTCCTGAGCTTAAAGTTTTTATTCAATATCGAATGTTTCAGATTACTTTGATTTCCTATAAAATCGTCTCTGAAAATACAAATGTTAGGTCTAGAAGTTACAAAGAATTGGAACAGTATAACCTATTCCAGTGGACATTGCAGAAATGGTTTTAGTCTTCAGCTACAATTCAGATACAAACAGAATTATAATATTGTACCTCTGCCTGCCTTCCTCCCTACCAACAAAATTTCAAAACAATAATCATCATCCTCACTTAACATCCTGGACATAGGTTAATGGGAATTCCACTGTAGTTTCTTTTTTTCACAGAAGACTGAGTTAAAATAAATCAAATAACTCTTCCCAGTGTACACATTTGAAGCAGAGTATGTGAAAACAAACTAAAACCTACTTCCAAGTTTTGTGACTATTTTATTTGGTTTATCACGCAATTTCATTTGGGGAGACATTGTGGTCCTCTTCAGTGAAAGTTTATTTTTATTTTTTCTCCTTGCCATTGCAAAGGGAAGTCAACATATTGCTCATAAAGTGTGAATGTCTTTATGAACTGCTGATAGATATCAAGGAAATGCTCTGAGGATTAGAAGGTGATTTTGTGGCAAAATACCCACTTTCTCTAAATATTACCTTCAGCAGCTTTATAGCAAATATTGCTGAAGAAAGAGAATATAAATCACTTAAATCCCCCAAGACCTAATATTAAAGTATCATTTATGTTTTTCTTTTGTTTGAATTACTAACACTGTACTGAGTAAGGAGAAAAAAAAGTCACTTTACAAAGAAAAGTGAACACAGAGAGGGTGTGGAGGGTGCTAAACACACAGTGTGAAACATTGTGTCCCTTTTTGATCATTGGTTTTGCATGATGTATTCAGGACCTTGGACTTTGGGGTGCTTCTGTGAGGATATTCACAATTGTAAACCATGCACTTCTCTTATTGCTAGATGTGAAATATACAATTTTGGAAATGTACCAGTTTGGAGTCAGAAAATCTAGGATGGATTCTGGGCCCTGTTGCTAGAGATAGGACATTTAAAAAGTAAAGTAGCGATTGTTCTATTTTTGCTTTGATTTGTTTCTCTTTCAGAGATGAGTTTCTAGTAGCCACTGTTTGACAAATTGTAAAAGAATCCTCCCCATTTTCCTTTCTACTTGCCCTGTGAATTTGTTCCTGCTGGTTGGATCAGTCAAGATGGGAATGCTAATTTATTATGGCAGTCTTTTGTCAATGTCACTTTTATATGTATACAGTGCTTTCACCTCTCCTTTTTCCTTTTTCTGCAGTCACACCTCCGCTAACTCTCAGTAAAAGATTGCATTTAACTCTCTGAACCTGGGGTTCTTCATCAGTAATCGGGAAGAAATTATCCTTGTCTCACCTCTCTCACTGGGTTTTAGTAAAATTCCAATAATATGAAATCTATGTGGCAAAACTGCTAACCCTAAACATATGCACAGACATATACACACACACAATGTTACAGTCATTTATGTTAACAGGTGAAGTCAAAAGCAAGAAAGGAAAATTCTTCCTGTTTGTCAGAAATTTTGAGTCTAATGTTGTGCTGTGGTTTGGATGTTTGGTTGAAATCTGATCCTCAATGTTGGAGGTGTAGCCCAGTGGGGGATCCTGGAAATGCATCCGTCATTCATAGATTAACACTTCTTCCAGGGTGGGTGAGTTCTCTCTCTGTTTGTTTCCCTGCTACTGCTGGTTGATAAAAAGAGCCTGGCACCCCCACTCCTCCCTGCCACTGTCTCGTTTCCTCTCTTGCCATGTGATCCCTGCACACATCAGCTCCTCAGCTCCCCTTCACCTTTTGAAGCAGCCTCATTGCCTGGAGTAACACCCAAGGTTTGTTGTCTCAAGTCCATGGAGAACAAGGACGTGGACACAAAAAGAGTGAGGTTAAGAGTGGAAGTTTAGCAGGGGAAAGAAAAAGAATAGCTCTCTGCAGAGAAGGGTCCCAGGAAAATGGGTTGCCAGGCCCATGGTGAAATGCAGGGAGTTTTATAAATGAGCTGGTGAGGAGGTGGTGTCTGATCTACATAAGGCACAAAAAAATGGTTGGACCAGGTGTGTCATATGCATACAGTGTGAATCTCTGGTAGTCCCACCCTAATCATTTATGCAGGCAGATTCTCTGCCTGAACTATGCCATTTTGCCCATTTCTTTATTACTGTGCATGTGGTAACAAAGAAAAAAAAAAAGGAAGATGGAGCCTCTATGGTGGACATGTCTGGCCCCCAGGTAGCCCTTTTCTATTGGCACCACTGCTGGCATTCCCCCATGCAAGCTTCTAGCTTCCTTATTTGTTTGTAGCTCAATTTTTCAGGGTGCTCTTTGTTAGAAAAGAAATGATTTTCGTGGCTGCTTTTTGTTAGAAGGGAAGCTCTGCCTGCCTTCTCTTCTTTACCTTCACTATCTGCCTAAATAATTTCTTTCTATCTCCTGCATCACTTTCACTATAAATGGATGCAGCCTGAGGCTCTCACCAGATACATATGCCCAATCTTGAACTTTGCAGCCATCAGAATTTGAGTCAAATAAACCTTTTTCCTTTATAAATGTCCCAGCCTCAGATATATTCCTTTGTAGCAACACTAAACTAAGACTTATTGTATCTGTCATCTTCCATAACGATATTGCACATAGACAGAGAGAGTGGGTACCACATTATATGTGCGGGAGCCGAAATCTCCCTCATCAGCATACATACTTGTCTGACTTGCCATTCTCTTTGAAAATTTCACCATGAACATTTCTCATTATAAGCAAAAGCATTTATGTGAATACTTGGTGGTAATAGTGTTTAGTTTGTTTGATTAACCCACCAGAAGTTCAGTGAATTATTAATGTATAAATAAGTGTATCTATGACTACATCTACCTGACTACTCACTTTTATCAAGTATGCATTAAATCTCATTTTGGTTTCTACTTAGTACCAGGTGCAGATAATTGGGAAATGAATGAGACAAGATGCCCTCAAAAGCTCAGTCAAGTGGCAGAGACAGACATTGTGAATACATGATCTTGGTTCAACAGCAGCTCTCAAGTGCTGTACAGAATGGATTGATGGAAACAGCAAAGGCATAAGAATCTGAGAAGATCCTTGGAAATACCTCTCTGAATAACCTCATAACCTTCTAACCTTGCGTCATTTAACTTCTCTGACATATAGCTAGGTGTGGCTGGAGTATAGAATACATGGGAGAGTATAAGAAGTTGGAAGATCATATGCCAAGAAAGTTAAATTAGCCAACTCATGGGGTCCTTATCTTCCAGGCTGAGAAACTTGGACATTAGTCTACCAGGCCTCTTTCATGTTGAAAAATATCCAATAGGTGTATATATATCACCTCCATGATAGCTGTCAAAAATATATAGCCCTAGAGATTGGGTGAAGTGTAGATGTTATAAGGGACAATGGAAGGCAGGAATACCATTTAAGAGGTAATTGCAATACTAACAAAACAACAACAAACATAAAATAGGACTTTTATAAGTGCTTTATCTCATTGACTGCACATAAATAGGTTCCTCATACCTGTACCTATAATAAGAATACCTTAGGATATAGGTACTTATGATACAGGTATTCTTATTGTATTTTATAGATCAGAAGTGTGCGGTAAAGGAAAGTTAGGTAACCTGCTCATGATCATAGAGTTAGAGTGCCTTCAGAAATCTTACTTTTAACCATTACATTATACTGCAGTAGTGCAGGTGGGAGAACAGGAGGGCCTGAACTAAGCTAAAGCATTATAAAAACATGCTTTTTATTTGAATGCACATTTTGGACTTGCTATCTCTGTGCCTATGATATCATTAGTACCTCCAGAAAAGGCACCTGAATTTTTGTTATCTTTATAATGTTTTAACACAACCTTCATTAGTGCTTAGCAAACAGCTCATGCACATTTAGCAAATGCACCAGGATGATGGGAGTCAGAGGCATCGGTAGATTCTGTCTACAATTTTAAGTACATGATTCTACTACAACGTGAGACTCCAGGTATTGTCAGGCCAGCATGCAACAGTGCTCATTGCTCTTTCCTTCCACCATCATTGTTGTTCATTGCTTTAACCTAGAATTTCTTGTTTATTTTCTCTTGCAGTTTATGCATATGGACATCTTGCTTGACCTCCAAGATCCAGTCTGCTGATGAGGCGACTACTATAAGAATTATTTGCAATCTCTGCCCATCCACAAACTCTCCACCCTGACTACTGTACTTAGAGCACTCTGCAGTATTTTCCAGATGTCTGTAATCTGTCCTGTCACACCTACGAAGAGATCTGGGAAAACAGGGAACCCGTATGATTTTAACTAAGTATGAACTACACGCAAGGCAATATGCAGTAAGGAAAATAAAATATCTTGAAGGACTGGGAAATGATAAGTGACTGACAGTGTTTAAATTGTGTGGATGGTGTACCTATAGCTTAAGTCAAACAAAGTTTGTCCCACTAGATTTTCACATGTAATATAGTGAATAGAGAAGATATGAGTGAATAATTTCCTCACAGTGTATAATTTCTTCAGCCTGACATCCACAGCCTTTATAATCTGCCTCCAAATTCCTTTTACTAACCAATCTCTCATACCCTCTGTGTGAAACTTTCTGTCCACTCACTCTGAACTTAGTGCTTTGGTTTACTAGATTTTTTAAAAATTTTTTTGACTATGGCGGTTATTGCAGATACCTCTTGCCATGCTGTAACCATAGCAGACCCTTCTAATTGATTGTGACTGAGTATGGAAGCATTTTTAAGATTCATTTCAGGGCAGCACTTAAGACAGCCACTAAAAATCATTCAGAATTTGACATTTAGATTAAGTTCCTTTGCCAAATAAGCTTGCATGCTTCCTTCAGCTTGAAATGGCCAACTTCATCAGTCTCATCATTAGGAATCCTGCTAATTCACGTCCTCCATGAAAATGTCCTGATTTCCTCAATTCATGGGGAGTTACCCCCTCAGACCTAATGTATCACAGGTCGACAACTTTTAGAAAATCCTTCTCATTTGTTCCCTAGTCTGGTTCCTTAGCTGTTGCAGTCACGGCCACGTTTTTGCATGACATTACCTGTCTACTCCTTTGCGGGATAGAAATGCTCTTCACATTCCTTGTGGCACTCATATAAGCCTGGCACTTAGTAGGAGTTCAGAGAAACTGGAATAACAGAGATAACCAACTGATGGGTGGGGAAAAAGCAAACCCGAAGAGATGCTGATCAAATTTAGTATAAACCAAGACAATGGAAAGTGAAGAGAGAGTGGATTGACAGCGCCATTATGTAAGTTAATTTGTTCTAAGATGTCAAGACCTTCTTGGCTTTTCCTGGCTTTCAATCTGCATGAACACCTTGTCCTGCAGACAGACAGACAGCTTCAGGGTGGATTAAATAATCAGCCAAGTGAGAAGAGCATCTCCCAATATGTCTGCAAAAACACTTCTACTTCAAGAATGATTATTAAAAGCCACAAGGAAGGCAGTGATAACACAGTTGAAACATTGACTTACTGATCAAAAGAGACACTAATACGCACTCCTTAAGGGAAACAGTTAGATTTTAACATGCATACAAGCAAATCCCTTTGCTCCTTTTCCATTCTGCATTGTCACACAAAAATCCCATTTCTGATACTCTCATTTTGGCTCACAGCTTTTCTGCAAATAGTTTAATTTGTGCTCTGTTTTGTCTTCTTTCCTTCCTTGCTTTCCTGCTTCTTTCCCTTTCTTTCTTATTTTTCTCTTTCTTTCTTTCTTTTGTTCTTTTCATCTATTTTAGCAGAACTATTTTTCTTTAGTTTCTATTTCTTTTTAGTATCACTCTGTCTTTTGCTTTCTACCTTCGTTTATTTCTTTTTTGATTACATTCAGAGAGATTTTCCTCTGCAAATAGATGGTGTAGCCACCAGAATAGCACTCACTGTACAATTTGTTGAAGAGTGAACTTCATCAAGTAAAATTGCAGTGGGACGTTTTTTTGGATTTTTTGTTTGTTTGTTTTTTAGGTGAGATATCATTACCCCTTGAAATCTAAATGTCCACATTTGTAACATAACATGAGTGCATTATAGCAGGCACACAGGAAGACTCTTAAATGGTAACAATGGTGACTTTAATCAATATTGCATATGGAAATTGAGCCACTGACCTTGAGATATCTATTATATTGGCTCAATGCAAATTGGTTCTTTCATTTTAATCCCCTGGGTTTTTAAACTCATTTTATGAATATCAGTCAATTTTCTGAGATGTTTGGCTCTTTTCACCTAGGATAACTGTCTTCCGCAACATGCTAACATTCATTTCCATGTGGCAGGTAGAGAGGTCACTAGGTTTGTAAGCACTCCTAATTAAAATGCATGATGCTACAAAGGTAAAAGGGACAATGAGTCATAAACAAATCGCCTGACAGTAGCTGACAGCCATCGACTGGACGTACATTTTTTTTCATTGAGAATAGGAAAGATCTGGATTTGTAAAGATGCACACATACCACACGCTCTTCCAAGTTAACTCTTTCTCATGGAAAATCTGTCTCTGACTTAGGATTCAAATGACAATTGAAACTGGAGGAGCTGACTTTTCTCATACTTCCTCTCAACTACTTGCATTATTTACCATCTTAAAATCAATTTTCAGGAAAAAAATAAGGTGAGATCCATCATTAAATATTTTTAAACATTAGGTGTTAGTAATCATACCATTTCAGATCTGGAAGGACATTTCAAGATAATTGCAGTCATTAATCTGTTATTATTGTTATTATTATTATTATTTTGAGACAGGGTCTCACTCTGTTGTCCATGCTGGATTGTAGTGGTGCAATCTCAGCTCATTGCAACCTCTGCCTCCCAGGTTCAAGCAATTCTCCTGCCTCTGCCTCAGCCTCTCGGGTAGCTGAGACTACAGCCATGCATCACCACACCGGCTAATTTTTTTTTTTTTTTTTTTGGCAGAGGCAGGGTTTTGCCATGTTGGCCAGGCTGGTCTCAAACTCCTGACCTCAAGTGATCTGCCTGCCTAGGGCTCCCAAAGTGCTGGAACTACAGGCACAAGACCACTGGAATCCTCGCCTACTGATTTGTTTTACAACCTGAGATCTGTCCTGTTCAAGCAACTTGCTCCGGATCACACAGGGAGTTTGGAAATGGTGGCTCTTAATTGGCCCTGGCACAAAAGTCTTGTGCCTGTGATTTCTACTCAATGAGGATGCATAACAGCTAAGAGCCAAAATTCAAATTCAGGGTTCCTGACTGCCAGATCAGAGATCTTTCATTTTATGTGTGTCCTAAAATGACCCTTTTAATTAGTTCATTGAAAAGTCAAGTGGTTTTATATCACTTATGTTTATATTTGCTACAGTGAGTTGGATATCAGCACTTTTGGAGTGTCTCCTGATATCTGGCATTTAAATGTGTATTACCTGTTTTATCATCTGTTCAAAACTGTAAGGTAGGTTATATGACCTCAATTTTTGAAATGAGGAATAGATAATTAGAAAGACTTAATAACTTTCTCAAGAAAATGTAGACTAAATCCTGGAATTTGGCTTGACCTATTAGTATTTAGAGAGTCCACATAATTTTCACCAAACCATTCTGTCACCTAAATCTTCTAAGTAGTGTCATTACAGTGTCCGGTGTAAAATTAGTCATCTTATGACTAATTTTCCCAATGTTAATGAACATCTAGTGTTTATGATCTTGATGAAAAAAGTTTAAACAAATATATCATATAGTACACATGAAATATGTCATATATATCATATATTATGCAATAGATATATGCAATATGTATTTTATATATAATATCCATTTATAATATCTATTTGATAGAAATAATATAATACCTATTTATTTGATTAATTGCCTACATTTTTTGATATATTTTTTCTAAGGCTAATTGATTGAATGGTAAACCAGAACCAAAGAGAGGAACATAGGAAAGACATTGTCTAAATAGAAATTTTGCATTCTTACTATTCACAATAGCAAAGACATGGAATCAGCCTAAATGTCTATCAACAGTAGACTGGATAAAGAAAATGTGGTACATATACAACATGGAATACTATACAGCCATGAAAATGAATAAGATCATGTTCTTTGCAGGAAGATGGAGGAAGCTGGAGGCCTTAGCAAACTAATGCAGGAACAGAAAACCAAACACCGTATGTTCTTACTCACAAGTGGGAGCTAAATGATGAGAACACACGGTTATATAACACTGAGGCCTATCAAAAGGTAGAAGCAGGGGAGGAGAGAGAGGACAAGAAAAACAATTAATGTGTACCAGGCTTAGTACCTGGGCGATAAAGTAATCTGTACAACAAACCCCCATGACATGAGTTTACCTATCTAACAAACCTGCACATGTACCTCTGAAAATAATACAAAAAAAAAAAAAGTTTAAAAAAGAAATTGTCATTCTTTGCAAAAATAGTTCAAGTATTATTCAGAATACCATTACAAAACAGGCATAAGCCCCCAGGCATATGAAGATCTCTTATTTTTCAATAGTAGAGTCACAAATGTTTGGATGTGAGTAAATGCGCATTGCTTGAATCCCTTTAGAATCCCCCTATCCACACTTTCTGCTAGGTCGGCAGTTCTAATCCATTCTTCTTTTCTTAGTGAGGGATGCTGAGGTCCCCCCAGTCAGAATTCAAGGCTGCATCCATCATTCTTTCTAACTACTCATGCAGTCTTTAGTAAAAGTTCATCTGATTTTTAGCACCTTAATAGTTCTCAAATATATCCATTTGCATCACCCCTGACATTGCTCTATTCTAAGTCTTCACCATCTCTTGGCGACATTATTACAAGCTCCCGAACTGGTCTACATAAATCCATGAAAATCAGCTTTCAGAAATGGAAATCGACTCATGTAACTGCATAGCTGTTCCTCTCAGCCCTCGCCCTCACTGCTCATGATATTCTTTGGAATCCCACTGAGGTTGCCCTTTCCTCTCAATATGCAGATCGACACCTTTGGAAACTGCTACTTCTTCTCTGTGTTGGGGAACACTGGCCTTGGCACTAGTCCTTATGCAATCCAGACTCTGCTCATCTTCTCTCTGCCTGAAACTCCCCATTCTGGATTAATATTACTCATTCTTTAGATCTCAGTGCAAGCACTCTTTCTTTAGGAAGACCATCCCTGAATCTATATCCATTTCCAGCAAATCTGTTGGGACTTTTGTTCAATGCTTTCATACTACTCTTTCTTCTTTTGTGTAGACAAACCTATACTTAATCCTGGCTCTGTCACATATGAATTCTGTTATTTGGTAAAAGTCAACCTGCCCACGTTGAGTTCAATTTCTTCTCCATGCTGGCAATAATGATGTCTACATCGTAGGTGTGTGGTTGGAATCAAATGGGATAACAAAGGTAATGCCAGATAGGTGTTTGCTTTGTTTTTAACCTTTGGTGGATCTGCACAGTCAAACACTTTCACCCACACATAAACATCCTCGCACTTCTCTTTTACTTTTACAGAGGGTATGTGTAGGCAGTGCTAGACAGCTTTTATAGAACCTTACCTTAATCGTCTGAATTCATAGGGTAGAGACATTGTAAAGATTCATTCTGTTGATTCTCCTACCATGTGTTTCTTTCTTTAGAATAGTGGCGAGAAGCACAGATGCTCATGCATTACTGCCTGGGTTCAAGTCCAGGCTACACTTCTCACTTGATGTGTGATCTTACTATCTTATTTGTTATGACTTCTCTTTAAAATGGGAACAATAATAAAACTGAACTCAAGGAATTATACTGATGATTAATATAATGCATTAAAATCGTGACCAGATATATTAAGCACTATATGGGTTCTAGCTTTTAAAACAGATAAGCTTCTTCTAATCTTGAAAACTCAATTACACTGTGTTGAAAACTCAATTAAACATGGTTTTGTTTTCATAAAACAAAGATAATGCTTTCAGAATTCTGAAAAGGCACTGGGAAATGAGTGAAAGAGAAATCAAGCCAGCCTAGAAGTCACCCTTTTGCATTATTTATGTATTATGTACATGAAAGTTAGGCAAGAGTGAAGAAATCCATTTGTTTGCTTGACTGTTATGAGTCACATTTTAGGGCATAAAGAGAACGAAACTAACATATGACACCAGGCATCTTTCTTTCCTATTCAATGTATTTCTTTTACAAAAACTGTACTTTTTTTCAGGATGTTTACAGACACATTAACTGTCTTCAGACCATATTAACTGAAAGAGCATGTTTGGGAGAGAAAATGAGGGAAAGAGGGAGCTATTTCTATTAGGTTCTAACTAGTTCCTAGGCATGGGAATGAAAAGTTTACCTCATCAATTTCTTGTGAAAACCCTGTGTGCTATAGAAAACTCCTGTTGTCATTGTAGTAAGGATGGAAATCATGTCCTAATTCCTCTTTTCCCAAAGAAAGGTATCTCCCATTGAATCTTTCCTGTTTTGTACCTTCATTTTTCTTGAAAAAAAATTGGTGTTTTCCTTGAGACATTTCCCAGTCTTGACCCTTAGCAAACCCTAACAAATCAGAATTAACATTCCCCTAAGAGAAACAGAACTTTGGACACACATTCTGGAAGGAAAGACACAAAAACATGCCCAGTTTTCTCAAGCTTCTTACTGGAATGAATTTCTTTTTCTCCATCTCTGGCCAACTCCTGTTTTTTCAGCATTTAACTCAGATGTAATCTCTTCCAGGATTCTTTTCTTAACGTTCCCTATTCCGCCAAGGGATGAGTTCCATATAACTTACTATGCTCTAGTCATTAGAAAAGCTACCATCGTACTTGGCACTTACTGGGTTTATTGTGCAAGGCCATTATAATTACTTATAGGATGATGGTAGAGTGTCATAGTGAAAATACATTTTTTTCCAGGGTGGAGACTACTGTTGGCTCTTTTAGGGGAATCTCCAGAGAAAGCCTGGCATTTTGTAATTCACTTCCACGGATAAGTCTTCCAAAACTCTATACTCTCCCTAGCTGGGTTATCTATCCGCCTTCTTGAGTTGACCCTGCAATTTTCATGCCTCTTTCAGAGCTATTACCATCCTGTTCTCTGATCATCTGTTTTCAAGTCCTCCAACACAAGTCTGTAAATTCCTTGTAGGCAGAAATTTTCTCTTAAACGTCTACAAATTCATGGTTCTTAGCTAAGTGACTGACATACAATGGGCATTCAATATACACACCATTTACAAAAAGTAAATATTGATGTTTGAAAAATGTTGGGAAAAAAAGCTGAAGCTGCAGAATAAAAAAAAAAAAGAAAGAAAAAGAAAAACAAGACAAACAGAAAGGGTGGACACGGTAACTAGAGCTCCCATCTCTTAGCCCCACATCTAACATATTCTAAGACGTCATATTTTCAAGCCCCTATACAGGGATGGAAGTGGAGCACATGCCTTTGAATTTTTGTAATTCTTTTAACACACACTGTCTGTAACCACACCTGCTGGAAAGCATATGCATGCTCTAGGAAAGAATACTCAGCTCCCATCCACAAATGGTTCTGCACCCTCAAACAGACTGGTCTCGTGACTAACTTAAAATATCAATGCAGAGAAAAATCTACCTTACACAATAAGCGTGATGAAAGATTCAGGGGAAAACTATTTCTTATTAAAATACTGGGTGCTCTGAAGCATACTGACTTTTTCCATTTAGTGATCCTTTGCAGCACGACACCTTTATTGTAAAAAAGCACATATTTAGAAATGACTGTGCTCTAAAGACACCTATTTTTCAAAGTGCCTGTGGGCTCCAAATGCAATTCTATATGCAACTAAGTCTCTAGATGCTACCAACAGTAGAGATGCAACAGGCTCATGCACACTTCATCTTCTGTCAATCTGTCACCCAATTTGACCAAAGAAGTGGATCTCTGATGGTAAAATTATTTCAGTGTTTATTTTGCTTCTGAGTAAAGACAAGGGGTGTTCAATTGTACGTCATGGACATACACTGCATATTTCCCCCTGCATTTAATCTGCATGATTCCAGTTTAACTAATCAAAAAGTAACTCATGCCTTGCTTTCCCAAGGACTTTCTTGTAGTTGTTTTTGCTTTACCATTTAACTAGAGACATATGGCCGGGTGCGGTGGCTCGCGCTTGTAATCCCAGCACTTTTGGAGGCCGAGGCAGGCGAATCACGAGGTCAGGAGATCGAGACCATCCTGGCTAACACGGTGAAACCTCGTCTCTACTAAAAAAATAAATAAATAAAATACAAAAAATTAGCCGGGCGTCTGCAGTCCCAGCTATGCGGGAGGCTGAGGCAGGAGAATGGCGTGAACCCAGGAGGCAGAGCTTGCAGTGAGCCTAGATGACTCCACTGTACTCCAGCCTGGGCGATAGACGGAGACTCCGTCTCAAACAAACTAACAAACAAAAACTAGAGACATATGTAAAAATATACCCCTAAGCTTATGAGATTATTGGCAGTATCAAGACTCTGTCAGAAACAGATACTCTGAAAAAATCATTTTAATACTTTATGATAAATATTTAGTTGGAAACATTTTATTGAAAAGGATCATTTAAAAAAATCCGGTATAAATTGCCAAGTTAGTGCTTGTAGCAAAACTGCAGAAATTATAGCTATTAATACCATGATTATTTATTATAATACGTGTGAAACTAGGTTTTATATAAAGATGACTTTGTTTTGTTCCCCCATCTTTTGTCTTCATAACTCGAAAGAAAACAATGACTGAAGGAGTTTTCACATTACTAAGTGAACTAGATAAGGAAGATCTGCAATAAAATATATTTTTAATATCTAGAAGTTTCAGAGGAGAATGTACTTAAATAAATCAGCAGAACACCTTATATTACCTGAGGAGTTCAAATATTGGAAGTTCTCAAGTGCCTAATTTTGTGGTCCCAAATTTCTCTACCACTTGCAGATGTGCTGTGCATTCAGCAGCAGGAGTATTGTTAAATTTGAGAATATAAGCCAATAACCAGTAACTTTCATAACAGTAATATTAAGTGCAGAGGAATCAAATGTTTTGTTGCAAATATGCACATCTGGTTTTTCTGCTACAATCTTATATTATTCTAGTAGTTGACTTTAGGAAAAAAGTGTTAATTGCTATACTACTAAACTCCAAGAAATACGTTTTACTGAGTGTTTTAATAAAAGATATTCTGTATATTTTTGCTTGATTTGTCTGAAGAATTTTCAGAACACTATGCCTAAACACTATACTTGCCCTTGGACTTCCTTTTGTATATCAACTCTGTCTAAGCCAGGGATCTATTGCCAACATATGGGCCATTAGTGAATTACAAGTCATCTATGAACATTCAGAAATGAATGGTAAATTGTGTTTGTCTACAATTTTTATAATAAAGGTTTTTTATTAGATTTTCAGTGACCCTTCAAATAGTAAATTTTTCTAAAAGTAAAGAATTTCAGAAGTTTAAAGAGATAGACTAGAATTCATTTATTACCTATTACATACTAAGAACTTCATATTCATTAATACATAAAATTGTCCACTGTGGTATAATAAGGCAATTGAAATTGTTTCTATTTTTCTGTTAGAAAAATATCTATTTTATTTTATTTTATTTTGGGGGGACAAGTTCTCACTGTACCATCCAAGCTGGAGTGTATGAAGCGATCTCAGCTCACTGCAGCCTCAGCAGTCTTCCCACTTCAGCCTCCCAAGTAGCTGGTACTACAGGTGTGAACCACCAAGCCCTGCCAATTTTGGTATTTTTTGTAGAGATGGGATTTCACCGTGTTGCCCAGTCTGGTCTCAAATTCCTGAGCTCAAGGGATCCTCCCTCCTTGGCCTCGCAAAGTGCTGGGATTACAGATGTGTGCCTCTGCGCTCAGCCTCTATTAGGAATTTAGACTTTGAGAAGTTAAAGGGCTTAATTAAGACATACAACTAGTAACTAACAGATTGGGCATACAAATTCATACCTATCTTTCTCCAGAATGTATATATTTTCTGCTAAAATCTACTGCCTCCCACAAATAAAATATTTATTTCAACAGTTGTGTGTCTGGATTGTTTTTCTTGCATTGTTGACTAAAAGAGAGCTATGCATTTTATTTGTAGTTTAATAGTGATGCTATTTTTTGACCACCTATATTTGTATGGTGCTTGGTTCACTGACCATTAACAGCCTATATGTCTTCTGATCATACCATCATTTTGTGTATTATTCAGGGCAGAGATTAACAAACCCATTCCACAGATGCTTCGATGACCCCTGTTTTCCTGACATTACTTATCCCAATGCACTTGGTTAATGTGAATATTCTCCTGCTGGTTGGAAGGTTTAGTGAAAGTCAGGACTACAGGCACTGTGACCTGCCACATTGAGACTAAAAACAAAGATCAATATTACACCACCTCTTTTTGACAAACAACATGTACTTAGTAACAGAAGTTAATTTGTAGTAGGTCTAGCTTTGTAACTTTAATCTCTATTTTACCTACTTATTTGACCTGTCTGAGACAAATAAAACCATTGCAATGACCCGTTGTGAGAATTCAGGAGCTTTTATGAAAGCTCCTTTTGTCTTGTGTCAGCAGGTCTCGGGGATTTTCCATCTGCTCTGCAAGTAAAGTGAGAACATTCCTTTGCTTTAGGTAATGAGAAAGGATGTCATAAGTGATATAGCATCTCAAAAGTTGATTTCACCTTCATCTGTGCTTTCTATTCTAGAATAGAGTAGCTCATTTTCCTAGTTTATGCTAATATCATTAAACACTGTAACTGCAAACCAAGTGACTTCTGGCAATCACTAATTTCTTACATCAGTTACACATAAAGAGAACAGATGGAAACAGTTGCAACACTCAGAGGCCCCCGTATTTTTCTCTGTTAGCAGGCATAAGCACCCATGGGATTTACGATTCCTTATTTCACGACCTCCTGGGTCTTACCCAAAGACATATCTCTATTGCCATCCTACGATTAGAGACATATTTTGTTGACACAAGGATTTTCTCCAGGTGAATTCGGGTCAGAACCTAAAGAGAGGTTAGCCCCAGGGGTCATGCTGATGGTTAGGAGAGTGGTGAGTGCCTTACTTTTACTCTTTCTGACTGCCTATATTTCCTGCTGTCTGTTTACAGCTAGTCCCAGGTAGACCATTCTGTTGTCCTACACCTTTGGAGTGGTTTTGCTTAGACAAAATGAAACAATTGAGCTGACATTTTAATCTAAAAAATTTTTAGGACACAGGGTGTTTTGAGGAGCTGCCTTGACTTGCATTGTAAAAATATTGACTGCTATCAAAATGTCAACTTGTATTTCCTTTGTTGCAGATTTCATACCAAAGTGTGGGATATTTGCTTACTAAGAATGAAATGGGCTATAAATTTTCACTTCCCCCGAAAAGAATACATGAATAAAAATCAAAAAGTGCAAGAGTGAAATCATAGGATTTGTCTCTTCTCAGTGGTTTTAAATGGGGACGGGGTGTGGTCCTTATCTGTTCTCTCATATTACGGGGACAAAAGAATCTTGGTGTATAACTTGAAATTTAATGCTTTATATCAGTCCTCGTACTATTTCAGAGTTGGCTTTTCTTTAACTATTAGAACTGAAATGGATTTTAGGGATCTGTTAAAGTTTTGTTTGGTTTGGTTTGGTTATTTTGTTTTTGAAAATCATAGAATAATTATCCAACGACATATAGCAAATTTGGGCATGGCTTAAACTGTCCATATTTTCCTGGCACCCATCCTAGAATTTTTTAATTTTTTAATTTTTTTTACATCTCCTCTTAATGACACTTTTCTTGGAGAAAGCTTTCCCATAGCCCACTAGACTCAGTAGCGTTTCCTTATTATGTGCTGTCACAGAATGGCCATCTTTACCTGCATAGCATGTTTATCAACTTTTCATTATGCATTTATTTTAGCGTTGCTTAATCAATAGCAGCTTCACTCAGTTGACTCTAAATGTCACAAAATCTGGAAACTTGTCTTTCTGCTCATTTTTGTAACACAATGCCCTGTACTTCTAGACTAAATTTAGTTTCTCAGTAATGTTTATTAAATGACAGTGTGAATAAATAATGTTTTCTTAACTTCTCTGAGCCTTGATTGACTCATTTGTAAAATAGTATATCACTGTACACCAGCTAGCGTTTTTAATAAATCAAATGGAGCATTTCTAAGGAAAGAGTTCTTACTCAATGAAGGTCCATTACAATACCTCGATGAATGTACATTATGATACCTGTATAAAAATTGTCTCTTTCAATAATAATTATCTCTTGCAGAGCTATTGTGCAGATGAAATGGGAATAAATATCACTGGAGACTACCCTACAGAATACCATATACACAATTTATATTCAACATTACAACCTTATGTTTGTGTTTCAAGAAATAATGGCTTCCTTCATTATTTTCTTCAACGAGATGATGAAGACAATAGTACCAATATACCAATGGCCCCAAAAGCTATTTGTTTATTCATTTTTTTTTTTTTTTTACCGAGAAAATAAATTGTCATAAGGTAACAAACTAGAATCACTGCTCTCCTTCACAGTCCCTAATGCCAGGTGTCTTACATAAGAGTTGCCATCTTTGCGGCATGTCAACCCCAAAGTTGACATAAAGTACCAGTTTACAAGGAAGGATTTTACTATCAGCCTCAACTGTACATTGCCAGGTACATTTCAACCCATGCACATTTTCCTGACTCTGAAAATGCAACCATTGACCAGTATTTTTAATAATACAAATATATGATCTGATCCATTAGGCATTTTTGTTTTGAAAAACCAGCCTCTCTAATCTTTGATACTACTTTGCAAAATAATATAAAATGTATTATACACATAAACCTTAATATCTAGATATTTGCACAATATACAAGAATCATTTTCGAAAAAAATGCATGCAGATGATCCCTATTTAGCGGCCTAGTGAGGCACTGAAATATTTTTTTATTTTCTTCAGGAAAAGTTCCAGCTACTTTAGCACTAACAAAAATTATCAAATAGGTGGAAATTAAGAGGGAAGAAACAAACACAATATAATGGGAGCTTTGGAAATAATGAAGGATTTAATAATACAGTTTGTCTACATGAAAGTTAAAAATAGATTACTTAAATAGTGTAATGTTAAAAATTATTTTCAAAATGAAACAGGCTGAGCATAGTGGCTATCACTTATAATCCCAGCACTTTGGGAGGCCGAGGCAGGAGGATTTCTTGAGGCCAGGCGTTTGAGACCAGGCTGGGCAATACCACGAGACCTCGTCCGTACACACACACACACAAATTAAATTAACCAGATATGGAGACATGCACTTGCAGTCCCAGCTACTCCCTGGAGAGGATGAGAATGGAGAAACATTTGAGCTCAGGAGTTCGAGGTTGCGGTTGTAGGAAAAACTGGGTTCTTATCACACGACCATGAAAGATTAGCCTCGCAGACACTTTGAATGGTGAGAAGGCAGGGTTTATTGGGTGAAAAAGAATAAAAAGGGAAACAGGGACTCTCAGTAAAGCGGGAGTCCTGCTTGCAGTCTTCCCGCCTCACAGACTGAATCCCAGATTACCACCCAGGAATAGGAGAGGCCAAGCTCCTCCCCACTGCAAACAGGGCAAATGTCCATGGCTCCACCCTAGTGCATGCTCCTCCCAGTGTGGTTGGTGGTTCTCTGGGAACCCTTTTATACTTGGCTGTCTGACAGTAACTTATGATCTTGCCACTGCACTCCAGCCTTGGTGATAGGGTGAAACTGTCTCTCAAAAAAAAAAAAAAAGAAGAAGAAGAAGAAGAAAAAGAAGAAAATACTGAAATATCTAAGCAACGTATAGTTTAGCACTACCGATCCAAATCTTTTGTGGAAATAATTACTACTCAAAGGAAAGCTTTGCTGGCCTTACGATCTGTATCAGTAGGGCAAGAGGAAGTAGAGGTATACAAAGGATATTTACTATAAATACAATCAGTAACTACAACCCATTGCTTCTTGTACATAAATTGTATTTCTCTACGTCTTTATATTCAGTCTAGGCTGGCAAAATCCTCTTTTATTAATATAACACTTGTGAAAATGAGAGTAAACAAATTTACTTGAATCCTGAGGGGCTGTGAGACATCATTCACTCAACAAATATTTAGACTCAAATATTGGGTTAAATTAGGGCATGAGAGATTAGAAAATTTGATTTGTAAAAGTGCAAAGAAAGTCATGAACACGGATTTATTTTGTGAACTTGAGTTCAGTGTAGATAGGTTCTCAGTAGCATCCAGGTGAAAGGAAACTACAGCTTCTCTGATTAAAGCTGATCTCTTCCTGTTGGCCTATTCCCTACACCTGCAGAGTTTCAAAATAAATCCTAGGGCTCCTAGGAGACTATTTAGGGGTGAAAAGACAAGGCCCAAATATCACCTATAATACAGCAGTTAATGGGAAATAATTTGCAAATACAAGATTAGATTGTGAAAATATTAAATATTAATTGTGGTATTTAATTGCATTCTACAAGTGATATTATTTATTGAGATGAATATTAGGCCAGGTGTTTGGGGTATAAGATATATGCTATTATGTAGCAGTGTGCCCAGGTAAAGACTTAATTTGATATGTGTGTGTGTGTGGAGAGAGAGAGAGAGAGTGAGAGAGTGAGAAAGATTGAGATTTTGAGGAACTGTCTTATAGTGGAGGTTGGGCAAGTCCAAAATCTGATGGGACAGACTAAAAGCAGGAGACACAGGGAAGATTTATGGTTGGAGTCTAAAAGTAGTCTGCTGGCAACATTCTTTCTTGCTCAGGAGAGATAATTCTGGGTCCTATTAAGGCCTTCAACTGATTGCACATGGCCCACCCACATTATGGAGGCAATCAGCTTTACTCAAAGTTCACCGGTTTAAATGTTAATTCCATCCAAAATATATCCTCACAGAAACTTCTAGAATAATATTTGGGCAAATATCTGAGCACTACGTCCTAGCCAAGTTGACATATAAAATTAACTATCACATCTAAATCTTTCCCCATGAAATTATGATCAATAACTATAAGAAAGGAAGGAAAGGGGAGTAGTGCTTGATATTTTAAACATGTCTCTCTTTTTAGATTAAAACTGGGTCACATTAGAGACCCTCCAGCGATTTTCCAGGAAGATGCTTGAACTTGACCTCTTAAATTAAGTCACAGTTGTGATAGTTGTGATTAGTGCAATCCAAATATGCCTTTTTGTCTCTGGGTTCCAGGTCCTAAAGGAAGCTGGAAAACTCTATTGCTAGGGAGAGAACACTTAGTGTTTCCAGAGGAAACAAACAAACAAACAAACAAACAAGAAAATAAAGAAATACAAAGTCACTTGAAGTGGTCCCTCTAGTAGAGATGGCTGATAGCACCAGAATCCTGCTCTCTACACTCACATAACTTTACATAGGAGTCTGTCTGATGTTTGAATTCTTTGGGTGCTTAAGTTCTAAGGACAAAGAGGGGCATGGTAGAGACAAGACGCTGAAACTGTATTCTGAACAATTTGGGAGGTAGCCAATTCTAATATAATTTTGGGGACAACAAAAGTGTTGTAGCTTCACTTGTATTATACGTGAGAGGGAACAGTTTTGATGCATGGCATCATTTTATCAACACGATAACTGGCAAGCTTTTTAAATGTCCCTCATTTTATAGATGAAATTGTCAAATTAGGTGCTAAATTACTTATTTGAGATCACTCGGGAAATGAGTGGGAAAGTGTATATTTAGATTTTTGCCCAAGATTTCAACATTTTAGTGACTTGATCGGCTTCATTCAAAATAAGTCAAAGTTATGAATAATTTTGAAAATGTGATTTTGTTATTGTCAAAGGTGTATCAGGAAAGGAATGTTTTTTTCTTTGTTAATGTCTAAGATTTCTGTAGCAGCCACTGATGCTCGAGTATTTTATTTTCAGCAGTCTCAGCTTTTCTACTAGTCCTCTGATAAGAACATAAATGTTCATCAGGTTGTGTATTATGTGTCATCGGCATTCTTTTGTTCGTGTAGGAGCTATCATTTTATTCATCAACGTCATTTGCAGTTATAACTGTGGAAAATGGCTGTCAAAGTCTATAGAACTCTTATAGAAATCAAAACCAAAAATATGCATTGAGAACTGATCTCCACATATCTGACAAGAACATAGGCATCTTGGAACCACATCAATTTCAACTTTCAACCACCGGTCAATGGTATATTGTGAACACTTCATTGAGGATTTGATAAGACAAAAGCCATGACATGAAAACTCAACACAAAGGCATAAAATTGCATTATGGTTATGAAGAGAAGGGATTCATTCTTCCCAGAGAGATGATGCTTATAAAAATAAAAATTAAATAATTTGTATTAGTGAATAAACTTGCTTTTTTCTTTTTATATTTATCTATTTATTTGTTTGTTTATTTATTTATTCTGTAGTGACAGGGTCTTACTATGTTGACCAGGCTGGTCTCGAACTCCTGGCCTCAAGCACTTTTCTCACCTTGGCCTCCTAAAATGCTGAGATCACAGGCATGAATTACCGTGCCAGGCCTAAACTTTTTAAAAATGTGGTTCGTAGGGTAGAAGTTAGACTAGCAGTCCTCAGCCTTTTTGGCACCAGGGACTGATTTCCTGGAAGAAAATTTTTTCACGGGCTTGTGGGTGGTGATGGTTTTGAGATGAAATTGTTCCACCTCAGATGATCAGGCATTAGTTAAGATTCTCATAAGGAGCACAGAACCTATATCTGTCACTTGCACAGTTCACAATAGGGTTGACGCTTCTATGAGAATCTGATAGTACCACTGATAGGACAGGAGGCGGAGCTGAGGCAGTAATGCTTGCTCACCCAACGCTCACCTCCTGCTGTGTGGCCCAGTTCCCAACAGGCCATGGTGGGGTGGGGACCCCTGAGTTAGACCATGTGTTTCAGAAGAACTTGGCAGATAATTCTGTCTGTAATGATGCTCATTAGGAATGCACTGATATACTCAATACTAGATAAAAGGCAAATGAAAACAATGGGAAGCTTTAATGTCCTTTTCCAAAAGGTGTTTTGCTGTGCTATGTTCTACTATCACGGGGAAAAAAACTGCTGCTCCTTGTCTTTCCAGGATCATGAAGCAACAGTACTTGTGTTCAGTGAAAAAGATGACATCCAACGCATTGTTTAATTAGAATGGATTATCTGCTTTAATTATGAAAGGGCATATGAAGGAGTATGATTTACAATATCGAAGAGCCTTGGACTGGTCATCTATTTAGCCAACACGCCTAGGTCTTGATCCTGTGATAAGTGAGACTGAGTAGCCCAGTAGGGAGGTTTTCAGAGGGCTAGGAGGAAGCCAAGAAAGATTAAATTTCTCTTGCTGGTATCAGTAAAGTATCCTGCAATCATTTCAAAATGATAGGAAAGGGGCACAAATGGGCAGGAAATGTAGAGAGGGCTGTACAGACTTAAAGGTCATAACTTAAAACATACCTTTTGCTTAAGGCCCAGTGTGTGTGGGAGATAAACAAACACAAGAAATTCAACACAGATTTTTGTCGATGTTGGTTTTAACTTGTGCCACAAATGGCTCATCACATTTTTTTTTTTTCCGAGAGAGACTTGCTCTGTCACCCAGGCTGGAGTGTTGTGGTGTGCTCTTGGCTCACTGTCATCTCCACCTCCCAGGTTCAAGCAATTCTCCTGCCTGAGACTCCCAAGTAATTGGGATTACAGGCACCTGCCACCACACCCGGCTAATTTTTGTATTTTTAGCAGAGACAGGGTTTCACCATGTTGGCCAAGGTGGTCTCAAACTCCTGATCTCGTGATCTGCCCACTTCGACCTCCCAAAGTGCTGGAATTATAGGCGTGAGCCACCACACCCAGCCTGCTCATCACGTTTTTGGCAATATTTCCAGGTGAAGTTCATTGGATACATTTTCTTGTTTAATTTTGCCACTCATCTATGACTACCATTTTAGAGATGAATAATATGAGGCTTTGAGAGATCAAAGAATTCTCCCAAAGTCACACAGGTCTTAAGTGGTGGAACCAGTAACCCAAATGTTATTGTTACAAAGTGTACATTTGTTAACACTATAATACTGCTTGCTTTACTGTTAACTTTTCGTTTCAAAATATTATATATTCACAGAACCTTGCAAAAATAGTACATAAGAGTCCCACGTATCCCCCAGCTTCTTCCACTGGTAACAGTTTATGCAATTTTAATGCAACATCAAAACCAAGAAGCCATATTGGTGTGATATTGTTAACAGGACCATTGAGATCATTCAGTTATTGTTATTTATTAATTTATATTACTATAATTGAAAATAAACTATGTTATATAAGGAGTTAGCTGAGTACAAAAGGAAAATTACAGGTAATTTACAGATGAAGTCCTGCTCTAAGAATACACGAAACACTGAAAATGAATTTCTATTATAAGTGCAATTGCAGTCTTAAGAGAAGTAGGTCTTAACAAGTTGTGACTACCTGATATCAAATAAAAATAGTCACATCACGGATTCAATTTTCTCTTAAGAGCAAGTGTTCAGTACATTCTTTAGTATCAAGTGGCCAGTGCCAAACTCATTTCTTCTCCAAGTTGTAAAGTTCAGAGAAGAAATATAAAAATCAATCATAATGAAAATATAGTGAAATAGAAAGTGTAGGCCTGACACAATGGCTCACACCTGTAATCCCAACACTTTGGGAGGCCAAGGCGGGCAGATCACCTGAGGTCAGGAGTTCGAGACCAGCCTGACCAATATGGCGAAGCCCTGTCTGTACTAAAAATATAAAATTAACCGGGCGTGGTGGCCAGCACCTGTAATCCCAGCTACTCGGGAGGCTGAGGCAGGAAGAACTTTGAACCTGGGAGGTAGAGTTTGGTGGAGCTGGAAGATTAAAGCATTGCAGATAGAGATCTGTCTCAAAAAGAAAAGAAAGAAAGGAAGGGAAGGAGGGAGGGGAGTGGAAGGGAAGGAAGGGAAGGAGAGGGAGGAAGGAAAGGGAGGAGGGAGGGGGGAAGGAAGGAAGGAAGGGGAGGAAAGGAGGGAAGGGAAGGAAGAAGGTGTGATGAAAAGGATGAGGAGGGAAATAATAATGGAAGAGAAGGGAAGGAAGGATGGAGGAGGGGGAAAGGAGGAGGAAGGGGAAGGAGGAGGAAGGAGGGGGAAGGAAGGAGGAAGGAGGGAGGAAAGGAGGGAAGGAAGGAAGGTGGTGGTGAAGGTGGTAGGTGGTGGAAAGGAAGGAATGGAAGGAAACATGGAATAGTGAATGGCCCCAGCCCCATGGCAGATCCCATGAACCGCACTCCAACAGGATAATCAGTAAAAAAATTTTCCTGGAATGGAAGAATAGAGCTACTTAATTTATCTGACAAAAGAGAAGCAGTCAATATGAATATATGTTGCTATTTTTAAGAAAATAACATTCAGACTAGAAGAGAAAATACAAGTGCATATACATTTTGTATTTGCAGCACTGCTAAATAGTTGCCATAGGATTTCTGCTATTGACAGGCAGATCCCTATTAGTCAATAGGTAATGTTTTTTAGGAAATGCTTTCAAATAAATTGGCTCATAATGATAGCACTCAGAGGAAATGGGAGGTTTATAAAGTACTTCTTACCCATTGGGCATATTTTGAAGGATTGAATGGATGTGTGGAGAGGTGAAGTTTCACTATATCATCATCAATAAGGCTTAACAAACTATTGGTTCTTTATCTTACAAGGCAAAAAGTCAACAGGAATTAGGAAAGGTGGGTTTTCTGTAGAAGTACAATATATCAGGCACCTATTTTTAGTTTTTAGGATTTTCCTTCTACATTATTCTTTCATGTTTCTGAAATCAATTTTCTTCTTTCTTTCTTTCCTTCATTTGTTTTTCCTTCCTTCTTTCCTTCCATTCTCCATTTTGTCATCCCTCCCCCATCAAAATGATTTTACTCATTGCTTTTAGCATACAACCCCCATTGCTTTCATATATTTGTCAATTCATCATAGTTATTTATATGGTTCTATGAGGGCAGAGATTGTACTACATATTCTCAATACGGAGTATACTGCTTGGCACACTGGTTACATGTGGCAAAGCAACTGTTAAGCAGACAATTCTAGAAAAACAATTCTGTAAAGCAAGTGTCTGGGAACCCACAGATATTTTACATACCCTACCAAAATCTGGATTCTAAGGAGAGTGATGTTAACTCAAGAGGGAGCGCAGGAGAAGGGAGGGATGTGGGCTCCCATCATCAGCTTACTTCGGGGCATTTACATCTCCACGATCAGTTCTTGTCTGTCATTTTCATCCTCATGAATTTCTTTTTTTATAAGTGGAATCTCAGAATTCAACTCTCCTTCTGCCATGGAAAAGTCAACACATTTATTTGTGAATTGTGTGGAATAATACACTCTAATAATAATAGGAAGAACATTGGTCTGATGTCATGAGCTTTGAGTTCTAGTCCCATTAGGTCACTTCATGTTCTCTGTGACTTTGGTCCAGTTTTCTTAGCTGTAAAGTGTATCCATCGATGTCCATATTATAGCATTATTGCAACAATTAAATAATACAATGTATCTTAACAGTTTAGCACAGAAACTGGCACAATGTAGAAACTCTTCATTTTAACAATAATTATTTCTTTCAACTTTGTCTTATTTTCTTTGCTTTTCCAATCTTTAAACACCTACACTGCCTTTGATGTTCTTTTTGTCAGGTTTATATTGAGTAAAAACTGCCTACATTTCTGTAACTTTTTGCAAAGTAGGAATTTTAAATTCACATTATTAAGTATAACAGTATTATAATTTGGAGAAGAAAGTAATATTTAACCTTGGAGAAAATAATCTCCATGCAACATTTTAACTGGGATGCCTTCTTTGGGAGGATAAGTGCGGTCTTTAAGATCTGCCTGACTCCATTATATTCTATCTAAGAGACTACTGCTACATCTTGCCCCATAGGTGCCTCTTAGAAACATTTGGGGAACTTTAAAAATGGTCCAATTCTTGAGCCTTCCCTCAGACCAATTAACCAAGAATTTCTGGGCATGGCCATCAGCAATGATAGTTCATTTTTATTAATTTTTCAAATGACTTCTCAGGTAACTCTAATAGGGTGCCATGGCAAAGAACCACTAATATAAATAAATGTTTCTCAATGCGTGGTAAATTGGCAATATTAATTAGAATTACCTGGGGAGACTTAATAAAGAGTATGAATTCTTGGCGCTAGAAAAACTCACTGGATCAGAATTTCTGAGAGGGGATACAGGGACAAATATTTTTACAAGCATTTTAGTTGGTGCATAGGTAGCATGACGTTTGGTAGCTAGTACTCTAAAGTTTCTGAAATTGCAGCCTCTATCAGACTTGTAGCACTTGCCTTATTAGCACCTGTCTTATTCTGTGCTGCTAAAACAGAATAGCACAGACTGGGTGATTTATCAAGATCAAAAATTGATTTCTCATAGTTCTGGAGGCTGGGAAGTGCAAGATCAAAGTGCTGGCATTTGATGGAGGCATTCTTGCTGCGTTTTCACCTGGGGAGAAATGCTCTGACCTCACAAGATGGAAGGTAGAAGGGCAAGCTAGGAAAATGCTATGTGAAGTCTCTTCTTTAGGGGTCTTGATTTTATTCATAGGGTAAAAGCCCTTGTTACCTAATCAGCTTTTAAAGGCTCCAGCTCTTAATCTAATCATATCAGGAACATGTATTTTTTAAAATTATTTCTTTATTTTTTTATTTTTACTGAGATGAGGTCTCATTGTGTTACCCAGGCTGATCTTGAACTCCTGGGCTCAAGTAATCCTCCTGCCTCAGCTTCTCAACCTGTGGGATTACAACTGCAAGGCACCATGCCTGGCCTTTTAAAAAATTATCTTCTCTTTTGTTAAATTTTTATTTTTTAATTTGTTGTACAAACAGGGTCTTGCTATGTTTCCCCAGGCTGGGAGCATACAGATTTCAGAGGGGACATATTCAATCTACAGCAACACCTCTGATAGGTTGTTTATTAAGCATAGAGCTTCCTTTTATTTCTGGACTCAACTTTTTTGCTCTTTTCATGAGAGAGATCACAAGACAGTTTTTTTCAGGGACATTGGAAGTTTTTGTCCACTATATTAGGAGCCAACTTTCTTAATCTGCCTACTTTGAATCTTATGGGAGACTCTGCAAGTATCAGTCAAGTTTCCTAATGCAGATACTCGTGACTTAACTTTTCCAAAACTCAGTTTTCTTATCTGTAAAGTACTATCCTTTAAGACTTGCAGGGAAGACGGAATAAAATAAATGTTCAAAGGTGTCAGCACATAGAAAATTCTCAAAAAATGTTAATGGCAGTCTTCTTTTATAATAATTTCAGTTGTTCTTTAATTCCCTTAGTTAAAAAGCAAAAATAATATTCACCAAAAGAACAAGTCACACACTGTGAACAGAATGTAGTCACTTTACAAAACAGCTAACTCTTATGTATAAATATATACATACATGTATGCTATATTGCCATATGTTTAAAGATAAATGTATTCATAATTTTATGTACATATGACTATATGTAGTTTATTTTTAAGTAGTATTACTCATATTTGTATCAATGATATCAAGAAGAGTGGAGTTATAAACACACCAATTAAAAATCTCTCCATTACTGGGGTATTTGTAAAACCCAGGTATAGAGATAGATTATCACATAATTACATACATTCAATGATGAGTGAGATAATAAATGAGGAAGAGCTGGCTTGAGTTTTACTGTCTGTGTTAAAATTTCAGCTGAATTACTCTTAACTCTGAGATCTTAGAAAATTTACTTAATCACTCTGTGGCTCTGTTTTCTACTCTAGAGGCAGATTGTAGTGATTGATTTACCAAATCATGTTGTGAGATGTAAGTAACATAATGTGTAATGAATTTTGGAGGGGACACATTCAACTATAGCAACATAAGGCATAATGCAGTACTTGGCTAAGTGTTACGGAAAACGTCGTAAGTGCCAGGCACTCAGTTACTATTAGGAAAGCACTTAGCAGTCTCTATGGTGTAGAGAAAATACTTACTAACAAAGTGTTATCAGCTGAATTGTATCTTCCTCAAATTCATATATGGAAGCCCTACCCCACTGCACCTCAGAATGTAACTGCATTTAGAGATGAGGTCTTTAAAGAGGAAATTAATTTAAATTAAGGACAGTAGGGTGAGCCCTACTCCAATATGACTGACTTCCTACAAGGAGGTTTGGACATATAGGAGACACCAGGAATGGGAGAACACAGAGGAAAGACCACGTGAAGACACAGTTAGAAGGCATCCATCTGCAAGCCAAGAAGACAGGCCTCAAAAGAAACCAGACCTGCCAAAATCTTGATCTTGGACTTCCAGCCCTCAGAAGTGTGAGCAACAAATACATTTATGCGGTTTAAGTCACCTAGTCTGTAGTATCTGTTGTGGTGGCCCTAACAAACTAATACCTAGAGTAACTAAATTAAAAGAATGGATGATGGAGGGATGGATACCAGAAAGAAACATATTTATTCTCTCTCTCTCTTTTGTTTTTTAACCACTGTTCTTCCAAAAAACTTTCCTATCTCCCTTTCTCAATCATGGACAGAATCAAGCAGATCCCATAGCTTTTTGTTTTTGACACTTTTTGGCATTAAAACATTCTCATACATATTTAAATGTCCAATTCCGTGGCATACAAAAACTTCATTCTTTCACCAGTTTAAAAAATATTTGCTCCCCCAACCCAGCTCAGTCTCCATAATCCTTAGGCCGGCTTTGTGTGGGTGGAGTCTGAGAAGTTCTTTCACTCTTCCTTCTCTTTCCTTTCTGCTCCTTCCCTCTTACTTAATTTAAGGCTTTGAGTCCTATAGAAGTTAGAGCAAAGGAGATGAGTGAAAGGGAAAAGGGTAGGGGGATGATTTTACTTAGAAGTGTTCTACCTTTCTCTTGTGTGTTAAATATGCTGGTGTGAACCCCACAGCTACTCCCCTCCTGCCATGGAGCCTCTGTCAACACCTGAGGCTGGTGCTGCCCTCTCTTGTTAGCCTCTTGCAATTCCTTTTCAGCTCCTGCTCCAGTGATGCCCTTGGGTGGAATCATTCAAGGAACTTCAGCTGGGGGTCCCTTCTGTGCTGCCTACTTGCCTCATTCTTGGCATGCCCATCCCTGAAAATGCATCAGCTCCCTCCACTCCACTAGCTGTCCTATGACAATCCTGCAGGTTCCTGAAGCTCAGCTCTCATTCTTCTATGGCTGAGTTTCTAGTTTCCACTGCTGCCAGGCAGCTTCACTCTCCAACAGAAGTTGTTCTCTTTGAGCCCAACTCTCTTGCCTTGATTGGACGTATCCGGGAACACAGAGCACTCTCTTTGGCCTAAAGCTTTACAAAGACATCTCTGATGTCTGCCTATAGTTCTCTAAGCTATTATCACCTACAGTCTGGAGTTTGGCATTGGTCTGAGATTCTGTACTGATGGTATGTTGGTTCTGCATTGGCTAATAGGGGTTCTGTACTGACGGTGTAATACCTTTCGTAATTTGGAGTACTTGTTATTCTATGCTTGCAGATGAGGCCAACAAGAAAATGCCCGTTATCATCCCTTTCTAGTCTCTATGAACGTGATGAAGAACTGACAGAGTTCTCAGCCTCTAGGTTTGTGTATTTCTCTCTCCTGTCACAGGACTTTGCAATGTGTGGGTTTTAAAAACCCAAGAAGGCCGGGTAATTACAAAAAGCATTTGTAACATATTTCTTTTCTTTATGCCCATAAAGAGGACAGAAGACCTTTTGATTTTAAATATGCATAGAAAGATTGAGTAAAAATGAGATATTTCCCCTTATTAATTCTATTTTGAAAGTGTCCGCAGATGCAATACAGATGTGTGCAATGAAGAACACATATTTTTCTTGTACATCTCCAAAATAATCATAGGAATTTAGAATTCCTTTCAAACAATGTTAAAAGTGCTCTATGATTACCTTAGATGAAGAGGTATTTGTTTATTTTCTAAAGGTGTCTCACATTTCCTAGGAATATGGGTCTAATTTACATAGTATAAAGAATGCTATTTGAAAAGCTTCTGCTGATTTTGATCACAATGACTTCAAGGCAATGATTCCTCTTGCAGACCCCAGACACTTGCTTAAACGGTAATCTACGAAGAAAACTCAGCTAGTCATACTTTTTATTAGATAGTTCTGGGAAAGTAATTGCTTAGGCACTAGTGTTCTGGGTTACCATAGTACTGTGTCTGGTGACTCACCGGAACTCTTCCTTCACAAAAACTTTAAGCCCTTAGTGTCTTTATCCTCACCCACAGCGTTTTAAGAGAGAAGGATATGGCGTGTCAATCTCATGTTTCATATTTAGTTCCTGGATATAGTTGAACCCCTTATCTGCAGTGCTCAAATTCTGAAATTCTGAGCTCCCCGTTGTCAAAAGAGGAATATATATATTCCTCTCTCTATATATATATATATATGATGAGTGAGATAGTAAATGAGGAAATGCTGGCTTGAGTTTTACTGTCTGTGTTAGAATTTTAGCTGAATTACTCTTAACTCTGAGATCTTAGAAAATTTACTCAATTACTCTGTGGCTCTGTTTTCTACTCTAGAGGCAGATTGTCTCTCTCTTTCTCTCTCTCTCTCTCTCTCTATATATATATATTTCCTTAGAGAACCTTGCAAACTTTCACATCTCTCCCTTTCTCTCATGTTTTTTTTTTTTTTTTTTTTTTTTTTTTCTTCAGAGACAGAGTCTCTCTCTGTCACTCAAGCTGGGGTGCAGTGGTACAGTCAGAGGGGCTGGAGTTGCAGCCTCCAACTCCTGGGCTCAAAGTATCCTCCTGCTTCAGCCACCCAAGTAAATAGGACCACACACACGTACTATCACACCCAGCAATTTTTCAATTTTTTTGTAGAGATGATGTCCTACTATGTTTCCATGCTGGTCTTGAACTACTAGCCCCAAGTGATCCTCCTGCCACTGCACTCAGCTTCTCTCTCACACCCTTGCTCTCTCCGCTCATGATCTCTCTCACACTCTTGCTCTAGCTCCCACTTTTTAATGCATGCAATAACATCAGTGCCACACGTACAGTGATTAGAAATCACAGTTAAACAGAGATGTATAACGTGGTAGAAAGGCTATACGACTTGAGTCAGAAGAGTTATCTCAAAGCTACACCATTTATTTGCTGAGTGAATTAGATGAGGTCTTTCACTTCTTGGAGTCTGTTTTCTCTCCTGTGAAGTGGACTTGCGAGTACCTCCCAGGAAGGTTGTAAGGATCAAGTAAGTTTGGCGATGAAAAAGTTCCGTGGATTCTGGCTGGACTGCCATTCTTCTACTGAGGATTCTGAAATTTCAGAGCTTGAGATAGATGAAAGGAGTCGTAGCAGAGGAGGCTGAGGGATGCTGCATGTCTGCGGGGTGCCTTGGTGGCCACAGGTTGTGTGACAAGACTGCAGTGGCTAGAGATCCTGACGTACATATGGGGACATAAAACGTCAACTAAAGGAGTTAGCACATATGTAATGCTTGCTCTGTGCCAGACACTGTGACTCTTTTGGCAGGCTATAGCTAATTTAAATCTCACAACAAAGATAAACGTTATTATTATTTTCCTCTTTGCAGAGGGGTTTACTGCACACAAGGAGGTAAATAACTTGCCAAGAGTCACAGAGACAATAAACTAGGCAGCGAATCTTAGATTAAAACCCATATCAGCCTGAATTTTGGTCATCGCTGGAAATACACCTACTTTCCCCTTTACAATTAGTAAGTATTTGACGGGGAGTTACTTCGAATCTATGCCCATCGTTCAATTCTCATATAACTTTCAATCTGTTTATTAATTCAAATGAAAGTGTGGATTTGTTTCTTTTTTTACTCAATGGATAGATTTGTTGCTGTCTTACCTATTTTGATTCTCAAACTTTCCCAGATTTGGCCACTGACAGTCCCTTTGCATGAGCCTTCTGTGTGCTTTTGAAATGCTCTATCGGCCGGGTATGGTGGCTCACGTTTGTGATCCCAGCACTTTGGGAGGCTGAGGCCGGTGGATCATCTGAGGTCGGGAGTTTGAGACCAGCCTGGCCAACATGGCAAAATCCCCTCTCAACTAAAAATAAAAAAATTAGGTGGGCATGGTGGTGGGTGCTTGTAATCCCAGCTACTCAGGACGCTGAGGCAGAAGAATCGCTTGAACATGGGAGGCGGAGGTTGCAGTAAGTTGAGCTTGTGCCACTGCACTCCAGTCTGGGTGACAGGGTGAGACGTGGCCTCAAAAAAAAAAAAAAAAAAAAAAAAAAAGGAAAAGAAAAAGAAATGCTCTATTGTCTGTTTTGTCTGTTAGTCCCTCCTTAATCTCTGGCATAACAAGGTGCTGCAGGCTCATTGTTTATACTCTCCTCCACTTGCTTGGACTCTGACATCCTGCTCCATACTACACAGCTGCCTTTGATAGGGCACTGATGCCTACCTGACTCAGTCTCATCTGAATTATCTGGGAGGAAAAGAGAAGGGAAGGAAAAGAGGAAGAAGACGAGAATGCACAGAGTTTCAGTAGCTCTTACAACTGGAAAAGAAAATTCTGGACAAACGTTTATCACACGAAGATCAGACAGGTCATGGTGTGTTAAAAATCACTATCCTATCACATTAAATACTTGTAAAGCGTAAGTTGGCTCAGTAGCAAGAATTGAGGCTAAAGAGGTAGGCTGGCCCCAATCTGTGAAGGACAGTGAGTTTCTACCATGCAGAGATGCTGTGTCTGCTGCATTAGATGCTCAGTAAATATTTAATGAATGAATTTTGAATGGATGTTATACATCAACAATTATCAATAAGGAGTGGCCTGGAGAGAGATATAACCAGTGAGTCCTAGAAACATGGTTTGGTTCCAGACTAAATTTCTTCACCTTGGAAACAGGAAAACAAATAAGTCTTTAAGTTTTGGCCGGGCGCGGTGGCTCAAGCCTGTAATCCCAGCACTTTGGGAGGCCGAGGCGGGTGGATCACAAGGTCAGGAGATCGAGACTATCCCTGGCTAACATGGTGAAACCCCGTCTCTACTAAAAATACAAAAAAAAAAAAAACTAGCCGGGCGCGGTAGCGGGCGCCTATAGTCCCAGCTACTTGGGAGGCTGAGGCGGGAGAATGGCGTGAACCCGGGGGGCGGAGCTTGCAGTGAGCCGAGATCGCGCCACTGCACTCCAGCCTGGGAGACACAGTGAGACTCCGTCTCAAAAAAAAAAAAAAAAAAAAAGTTTTGCCCCCTACCTCTTGGGAATCATTCCTAATTCCTGACATCTTTTAAGTTAGATGCTTACCAACCTTTCTTCCTACAACACCTTACGCATATTTGTGTCTCAACACTGAATCATTGAGGTTGGGATTAATTTCTTATGATGGGAAAATCCAAATAACTATAGCTTGAAAAAGACAGAAATTTATTCATTCCTCTTATAAAGAATACTATGAAACATTGTGACCTTCAGGATCCATGTCCTTCTAGGTTGCTACCCTCTAATTCTTGATAAGTCACCTTGTAGTCCAATATGGGCACTTGAGCTCCAGATATTTCTGGAATCCAGATATTTCTGGACAGTAACAAATTTATCCAGATATTTCTGGATTCCAGAAATCAGTATAAAGAAAAGTGGGCTAATTCTCTATAAAATAATTATTTGAAATTAAAGATAAAACTATGGGTTTTTAAAAATTAATTTAACTGCAAGTAGCTACATGACCCTACCTCACATCTTAGCCTGTTCCTGCTGCTATAACAAAATACCTTAGACTGGGTAATTTATAAGTAACAAAAATGTATGTCTCACAGCTTTAGAGGCTGGGACATACAAGATCAAGGTGCCAGCAGATCTGGTGTCTGGAAAAGGCTTGCTCTCTGTTTCCAAGATGGTGCCTTGGTGATGTGTCATCTTGTGACAGAAGACAAGAAAGGACAAAGAGGGCAGAAGGCATTAGAGCACTCCTTTTAACCTCTTTTGTAAGAGCATCGATCTCATTCATGAGGGTAGATCCCCCAAGGCCGAATCACCTCCCCAGGGGCCCACATCTCAATAACATCACCTTGGAGGTTGAGTTCCAACATTTGAATTTTGGAGGGACATATGCATTGAAGCCATAGCACCTCACTATATAGAAGAGTAGGGAATGTCATTTGAACTTCTGGTTTCCACTAGCCTATATAAATATCAGGGATTCCTTTACTAAGGAAAAGAAGCGAAATGGATTTGGGGGGACAAATAATAGTCTGTGCTGAAAACATTTATTGACATAGGTGTCAGCAGCATATGTTTATATATCTATCACTTCCAGGTTGGCTTGTTTATTAGCTCATGTATTCATTTATACATTTATTCATTGAGCAATCATGTATTCAGCATCAACTGTAACTTACAATTTTTTTTTGCAGTGTGGTGAGGAAGACACATTTCAGTATATTAAAGACAGTATCAAGAGTTCTTTCAATATATGGATGACTATAAATGTCCCCTGTATTCCCAGCCCTTCCCTCAGGCTCTAACAGAGGGTAGGCATTACAAAGACTGTTGTTACTTAAATGATTAAATTCAAGAAAAGGCTAGGAGCAACACAGAGTTCTATACAAAACAACATTCAAGAAGACTGTATGTAGGTAAAAATAAGGTTCCAGTATCTGAAGGCAAAAGTGCCTTAGTTTAACTTCCACTTCTGTCACTTACTGAATGGCCTTCAGAAATTATTTAACTTTCCTTAGAATGGGAATAACAGTTATTCCTTATAGGGTTTCAAGCCATCAGTGACAGGTGCATAAAAGAGTAAATGGTATTTTGCCTTTTTTTCTTATTTTTTGGAAGGCAATCTGTTTATTGTCAGGATTTTGATAACTCATCACCAATCATTTGTGGTGCTATTTGCAAATGAAATGAAAACTCTCATTTTCTCTGTTCTCATTCTGGTTTTAGGTAACTTAGGTAAAAACGTATATATGAACCAGTAATTTCACCAATAGTAGAGATGTTTGCAACAGCAAAACCTGCCCAGATATGGAGGATGGGCACACAGTGGGTTATTATGGGCATGTTACATTTATTTTTATTTTTTTTAAGATTAAAAAAAATTTCCCATAGCTTTCGGCATACTAGTGATTTTCGGTTACATGGATGAATTCTATGGCAGTGAACTGAGATTTTAATGCTCCCATCACCTGAGCAGTGTACACTGTCACCAATATATGCAGTCTTTTATTCCTCTCTTTATCCCACAAGTTTCCAAAGTCCATTATCACACCAGAGGAGTGAAGGGCACATTATACACGTTCAATACCTTTCATGTTTTTCTAGGATAAACTATTTTTCTTCCCCTTTCTTATACTGCTCTTTCAAATCAAACTCAGGCTGATTCTATTGAGCCCAGCCTTAACCCTTTAGTGACAAAATATCAAAACCATCTGTAGCCCATTGGTAAAATATATCTGCAGACCTGGTATGGTGGCTCATGCCTGTAATCCCAGCACTTTGGGAGGCCGAGGCGAGCAGATCACAAGGTCAGAAGTTCAAGACCAGCCTGACCAACATGGTGAAACTCCGTCTCTACTAAAAATACAAAGATTAGCCCGGCATGGTGGTGCGCACCTGTAATCCCAGCTACTCAGGAGGCAGAGGCAGGAGAATCACTTGAGCCCAGAAGGCGGAAGTTGCAGGGAGCCGGGATCACACCATTGCACTCCAGCCTGGGTGACAGAGCGAGACTCCATCTTAAAAAGAAAAAAAAAAGTTTGCAGCATGACTAGGAGAGGAATATCACCTTGCTCCTTGCGCTGCCGTCACTACTGCCAGTTGCTTAGTTTAAAATGCTGTGAAAAAGAGGCATCCTTTTCAAAGTCATATTTTCACATTAAAGCTGCTCCCCAGCTTTAATTTAGCTCCCTAAATTAGGTTGTTTGTATCCTATAATGAAAACAAAAACACTAAAAGAGTTAAAAGGAAAGGGGAAAATCTTGAAAAAGATGATAGAGCAGTATATAATGGGATACTATGGGAGTTTTTATTTCGCTTACATTTGAAATCCAGAAACCCTAAAATCTTTCACGAAATCACATCCCCTCTTTTCTTCTCTTCTTTGTCTCTTAAATTAAAAGAACTCTCTGTCACTATGTCTCTTTCTTTTTCCTTGCTATATGTTTTTTTTTGAAAAAGGAAAAAAAAAAAAGAAGAAGCAGTTGGCTCCTACAAAGCAGGGTTCCAAAAATAATTCATCAGCTCAATAATGTTATTCTGCTAAAGTGCATCCAAGAAAGTAGGAAGAGAAATATACCTTGAAGTCTTAGGAGAAAAGAAAAGAATGAATGCGTGTTGGGCACCTGCTGTTTGTCCTGATTGTTGCCAAATAGTGGATTGGAATGCAGGCTCTGTGTTTGAGACACCAGCATTTAGACCTAAGTTCCATTACTGAGTGACTTTGAGGAAGTTACTTAATTTATCTGTCTCTGAGCTTCTTCATCTGCAAAATGGGGTTAATATTTACCTAATTCTGAAATGTGATAGGCATGCAAAATAATCATTCCCTGTCAAATACATAACTTGGGCTTAAAAAAAAAATAGGTACTGTATTTAAATCCCATTTAACAGGAAAGGGTAGTGGCTGGAAGAAATTCAAAGCCTCGGAGATAAGACAGGATTTGGATTTGAATAAAAGACTACAGAATTCCAGAGCCATCACCCTTAACCCTGAAGCCTTGGTTTTGCTCATTTAATTCATCTAAAAGACAAACAAACAAACAAACAAAAACCACAAGTACTTGGGTTCTATCTCCAGATATTTTCATTCAGTTGTCTCTAGTTTCAAAAGATTTAAAAATGGCAAAGGCAAATCAGAACCACAATGAGATACCATCTCACGCCAGTTAGAATGGTGATCATTAAAAAGTCAGGAAACAACAGATGCTGGAGAGGATGTGGAGAAATAGGAACACTTTTATACTGTTGGTGGGAGCGTAAATTAATTCAACCATTGTGAAAGACAGTGTGGTGATTCCTCAAGGATCTAGTGCCAGAAATACTATTCAACCCAGCAATCCCATTACTGGGTATAGACCCAAAGGATTATAAATCATTCTACTATAAAGACACATGCACACGTATGTTTATTGCAGCACTATTCACAATAGCAAAGACTTGGAACCAACCCAAATGCCCATTTATGATAGACTGGATAAAGAAAATGTGGCACATATACACCGTGGAATACCACGCAGTCATAACAGAGAATGAGTTCACATCTTTGCAGGGACATGGATGAAGCTGGAAACCATCATTCTCAGCAAACTAACACAGAAACAGAAAACAAAACACGGGATGTTCTCACTCATAAGTGGGAGTTGAACAATGAGAACACATGGACACCAGGAGGGGAACATCATACACCTGGGCCTGTTGGGGGTGGGGGTCTAGGGGAGGGATAGCATTAGGAGAAATACCTAATGTAGATGATGGGTTGATGGGTGCAGCAAACCACCATGGCACATGTATACCTATGTAACAAACCTGCATGTTCTGCACATGTATCCCAGAACTTAAAGCATATATATATATATATATACACACACACACACACACATATACATACAGGAAAAACATGCAGCCATATTTGAGAAGCACCGCACTTAAATCAAATTTTTAAAATGTAGTGTGCATCAGAAATCACCCAGAGAGCTTGTTAAAGCACAGATTCGAGACCCAGCCCTCAGGGTATCTGATTCGGTAGGTCTTGAATGGAGTCTGAGGTTTTTGTTTGAACAAGTGCACAAGTAATGCTGGTTTTTGGTCTGGGAACCGCTCTTTCAGAGCCACTGCTCTTGACACTTCTGCTTTCACTATTGAATGCTTTTCCAGAAATGCTCCTTGATCCACCATACAATTAGGTCCCAGGTATGACTGGTCCAGTGGTCCCCAGATAAGTCCAAGTAGACAGAAATAAAACCAGTGTTAAGTAGCTGAACTTTCTCTTCACTGTGTCTCATCTACCCGCCTGCAAAACTCAGTGCTTTGTAAAAAGAATTCGGTTAAGCAATTACATTTTGGGCATACTTATTTCTGAGCACGAGTGAACTATTTTGTAGTGGTTGGCAAGGTGCTTGGGATATTGTTGGAGTCAAATTATTCACAACAGCGCTTCTATTTGTGTTACGAACAACACCCGCAGGGATTTGTCTAGTGGGGGCCATATGACTGACACTAAGGCATCCAGTGGAGAGCTTGGGCAGAGAAGTTTCCTCAATATGGGTCATTTCCTACTTGGAGGACTATAATTCTGATACAAATACGGAGCTATCACCGCATGTGATCTCTGGAACAAATAAACAAGTCCATCAAAAACACCTTTGCAAAAATTATAACTGAGGAAATTAGGAAAGTGAAAGAGATCAGACCTAACCGGCTCCACCTTTAAGCTGTCCTTGTTCATTCTGGGACATAGGTGGAACTCACGTTGGGAAGAAATTTAGTTTATGATTTGACTGAAACAAAATTGATAATAGCCCTTTCTCGAAAAGACCCATTTCTTGCCTGGGGACCAGTCTGCCTTTGTAGGACTAACAAATTAGCGAAAAAAATTAGAAATTACAGTTTAGGGGTCATGCAGCCTCTGGTTGCGAGAGTCTGAAGCTCCCTAAATTGCTCCTGGGGATAACATCACTATTATAAAATCTAAGATCAGTGTCTGAAATATTTTGTAGAACCTGCTCTCAATGGATTAGCTGACAACACCCAGACTGGTAATCTGGCCACTCAGTTCTGCCATCCCACCCAGGAACAGAAGACAGCAAGGAAACCTCACTTCAACTTCCCTATGCTCCCATTGTCAACATGATCTATCAGCACTTCCCACTTCCCAAGCTTCTATCCACTAAATTAGCTTTAAAAACTCCTACCCCCAAATGCTCAGAGAGACTGATTTGAGTAATAATAAAACTCTAATCTCCAGTTCAGACGGTTGTGTGAATTACTCTTTCTCCATTGTAATTCCCCTTTCTTCATAAATCGTCCCTGTCTAGGCAGCGGGCAAGGTGAACCTGCTGGGTGGTTACACATCATAAAGGTCTCAAGACATGGTCAGGATTTTTGTATTTGACTGAAATGACTTAGAAATCAATATAATTAAGTCATACTGAGATAGGTACTTGTACTTACCCAATTTCAAAAATTCTGAATTATCTCCAGGCGTTAGGTAGATGAATTTTAACTTTCTGCCATTGGTAGTGGCCATGATATAAATATATGTAGATATTCTATATGAAAAATTTAAGGAAGTGATATACCCTTAAGATTAATGCCAAATATCCTTGCAAAATTGAATTTTAACTCTGCCTCAGCCACCCAACAGCACTGTGAAACTGGACAAGTCATGACACCTCTCCAAAGTCCTATTTCTGATCACAAAATGATGATAATGATAATTAACGTATGGAACTGTTGCAAGGATTGAGAGAGATAACATAAAATAAGCACTTAATTATGTAGTATGTTGTACATAATATTTGGTACTATTTATTGACCATTTATTGTTATAGATATTATATACATAAGCAAGTAATCTTTGCTTTATACACAAAATGTAATACAGAAAATATTTGCTAATACATTAAGCCAATATGTAAGGTTGTGCTTTTAAATATTGTGGTTTTATCTCTAGTTATTGAGTTTTTATGGAGCAAAATAGCTATCATCTTAAGCATAGGGTTGGGAAGTGTTGTGCATTGATTTAGTCAATAAGAGGCACAAAGTGGGCAAGCCAGAGGACAGTGGTACAGAGATGGAGACGTCAGGAACCGCTCTCATTCTAAGAGACTCATTTTTCTAATGTGATAATTGCTATTTATTTTATAGTCTTGCACATGACATATCACCACTGAAACGGCTTCTAATTCTGCTTTTATTATTAACCTCACTTTTCAATTCTTCATCGACCTTAGGCAAGACTGCTTTCCTCTTCATAGCATCAATAGAAAAGCTAGTTCAAGTTTGCTTTAAAAGAAATTAATCTCAAAGCTATTTCAACATTTTAAAAGGACCTTCTATGAGAATGTTAATAGCTGCCATTAGGCTTGGAATCAGTCCTTCCCTAAGAGGGAAACAAAAGTGCAGGTTTAGTGTCATTTGATCGGAGAAACTAACAGGAGGGCCATAAAATGTTGCTATAGAGCGGCTTGGTGCAGTAGAAAGATCGGACAGAGAGCAGCATGCCCAGCTATCGCATTTTTTATTTTTTTATTTTTATTTTTATTTTTGAGACGGAGTCTCGCTCTGTCGCCAGGCTGGAGTGCAGTGGCGTGATCGCGGCTCACTGCAAGCTCCACCTCCCGGCTTCAAGCAATTCTCCTGCCTCAGCTACCCTAGGAGCTGGGACTACACGCGAGCGCCACCACGTCCAGCTAATTTTTGTACTTTTAGTAGAGACGGGGTTTCATCATGTTGGCCAGGAGGGTCTATCTCTTGACCTCGTGATCTGCCTGCCTCGGCCTCCCAAAGTGCTGGGATTACACGCGTGAGCCACGGCGCCCGGTCGCTATCGCATTTTTTAGCTATGTGAACTTAGACAAAATTTCTAAACCTCTCTGTATCTCAGTTTCTTCATCTGCAAAATGTAACTACATTTCACTGTTTTATGTCAGTTTTCTGAACCTATTCTCTGAAGCATATGCAAGGAAGGAAGGAAGGGAGGGAAGTAGGGAGGGAGGGAAGGAGGGAGGGAGGGAGGGAGGGAGGGAGGGAGGGAGGGAGGGAGGGAGGAAGGAAGGAAGGAGGGAAGGAAGGAAGGAAGGAAGGAAGGAAGGAAGGAAGGAAGGAAGGAAGGCTGGCCAGGGATGGAGGGAGGGAAAAAGAGAGGAAGGGGAAGATTAACAAAAGATAGACTGAGACAGAGAGAATGAATAATGGCATATGCAATGTGACAGGGATGTATATTATGTAGAGATAGAAACAAAATATGCTAAATTAGAACGTGATAGCAATATCCAGGACTCTTCATCACCACACCCTTGACTTGTATTCAAGTTTCATGTTTTGGGCTCCCAAACACACATGTCATTTAAAGTTTTTCTGGAGACAGGCATAAAAGAAGGAAAGAACATTGATTGAGTGCCTGCAGTGTTCAAAGCATGAAGTACAGTTAAGTTTAACCATCACAACAATCTTATGAAGGGCCTTTTCAGTCTCCAGTGTTGCAAAGTGGAAGTCAAGGTTAACAAAGTTGATGTGAAGTACCTGGGGTTACAGAATGGGTAAAAGAGAAATCTATGATTGTAAACCAACTTGGCTTCTAAGACTGCATAGGAACTACTACAGGATTTTTGTGTTGTATTTCCCAAGAGTCCAGAATATCAAAAAATAATTCAACACACCATGACAATTGGTCATCTCAAAATCCCATAATAACATGTACTAGACAAGAGTGTAGAAATTGTTTTAAAGTGTCTTATGAAAGAAATCCTCCTCATCCTCACTCAGGCTTCTTTCAGATGGAACCACTTGCAGAAAGTTTATAGATCAAGTGACATTCTAGGCAATTAAGGCCTCATACAGCCTAGGAATGATGCAGTAGTTTTCAAAAATAATTTCCACTGTGGCAGAAATGCAAATTGATTGAAGTTACAATGTCACTCAAAAACTTTGCTAGTCTTTTTAAGAATGACATTAAGCAGTGACAGACAATTGACGAGGACAGACACTTCAACGGAGGCTGATGGAGGGACGGTGATGCTTCAAGAAGAGAAAAAGTGATCTGGTGAGAAATATGCATAATGAGTGATTGTTTTCTTTCCATTCTTTTCCTTTCTCTATTTTTAAGTATAGGTGTCAATATATTCTTTTCTAATTTTTTTAAAAAAATACAAAAACCTGCATTTATATTTGTCTTTTAGGAACTCAAATAGTAATTACTGGGCTCTGCATTTAAGCAAAAACACCTTAATTAAATAAAACAGAGTTTATAAATAGAACATATGGTGCCATCTGCAGAATGGTGCTTAGAATATGGAGAAAGTGTGGAGATTACTGCATTTTTTGCATCTACAACATGCTCAAAATAAGGAGCTTAGAGTTGTTTTTTTCTTGAAAGCTCTGAAGTTGGAACATTTCTGACTGGCTTCTCATTATAAAACCGAATGAGCATGGATAAGGTTGTGACCAGAAACTACTAGAATCTGAGGCCTAGAAAGAAAATTCTCCTGGGAAATTTTATCAACAAGAAACCTGGGGCACAGATGAGCAAAGAGGGGTACCATCTTCCTTTAGTGAGTACATGTCAGGACTTGAACTAAAATTCAAACCCTGCTCATTCTGCTCCACATCGCTGCTACTCCTTCAAGAGACTGCTTTCCAGTAGAGATGCAAAGTTCCTCTGATCAGTTTCTGAGCTCCCCTCTGAAGAAAGAGCAGTAGTTAAAATTACTAGAATCCACGTCATTCAATTGATTCCATTGTGATACCCCGAATCCACTTCACTTCAATATAGCTGATATTTGTTGCGCACTCACGATGTGCCAATAAATTTCCTGGGATACGTAGATGAACGTAAGTTAAACTCCTGCCTGTATCAGAGTTTCTTATCTAAACAATGCACGCTGTTGTTTTATAATCATGTCTTCTAGAACCTTGGCTGTTATAATTAGCTTTAAAAAATGTACTATGACAAAAATAAAATGTTTAAAAGCCAGCAAATGTTCAGCAACAGGATTTCTGTTCTATATACTATAGCAAACTGTATGTCAAGAGGTGGTCAAATAAGACAGGGTCTCCTTCACCTCTACATCTGATAATCTATTCTGAAGAGAGAATCCATAAGCTACGAACTTATGAATCATACAAGATGATTCATTTTCCTTCCTCTCTTATGAAGACCTGGTTGAGAAGTCAGGAGAAGCACAGAGAATCCTGCCCCCCCTTCAAAGGTATTCAAGAAAATGTCAGTATTCCAGTGCACAATAAGATCCAGGCAACAAATAGGCTTTCAAAATACAGGGTCTTGATATTCAATAGTGAGAATAAGAAGGAAGTAAGGAAGTTGCAGGGAAAAGCTTTCGAACTTTTACCTTGGACATGTATTCCCCTGATTAATAAGAAACAAGTGGGAGGAATGTCAGTGTTCATGGAAGATTTTCTTTCCTTGCTGTCCAACACCATTTCGATTGAGAGTATGAAGAAGATCTTTAGTCTTTAATGAAACCACGCAAGAAAAATTACATGCTAATGTGAGCTCCTGTTTTGGCTACTTTTTGCCGCCTACCTCGCCTACCTCACAACCTTATGAGGTGAGTATTTAATAAAAGCGGGCTTTGAAGTCAGATGTCAGGGTCCCAATCCCAGGTTTCCTAGTTACCAGCTGTACGTCCCTGGAAAAGTCATTTCTACGGATCTCCTTCATTAGTAGATAGTAGATAATGCTTCTTAAGAGTGACCATATTTTTTGACTCATAAATAAAGAAATGGAGTCTGGGAACAATGCAAATGACTGAAATTAAGGCTGTTTTAGAAAATCTAAAAAGATAATTGTATATGTATTATACACAGCTCTAATATTTGTGAACATAGTAATCATACAGTTATTTATAAAAATATGAACAGTCTCTGATTAGTAAAGAAACAGAAATCATAAAGTACTTTGCCCAAAACCAGAGTTAAAAGCATAATTTCCAGAGCAGGAGTCTAAATCTTGGCCCCATTATTTGTAAACCATGTGGCCTTTGGGGAGTTACCACATCTTAGGCTCAGTATATACGTATATAAAAATATAGAGATACATATATATAATTTATTTATAGAAAATCTGTATAGTGTTTACACCTACTTTATAAGGTTATTGTAAATGTTGAGAAAAAATACAAATGCATTAAGCATAATGCTTGGCACATAGTCAGTGATTAATAAGAGTTATTATTATTATTATTACCATCTTTTCTCATATCCCAAAGTGAGTATAGTAATCAGTGATTTACTGGTGGTCATCAAGTTTGCTATCTTTTAGGGAAAGTATTATTACTATTATTTTCATTTTTTAAAATTTTTGATTCAGGTTTGTTACATAGATATATTGCATAATAATGGGGTGTGGGATTCTAGTGTACACATCGCCCAAATAGTGACCATTGTACCAAATAAGTAATTTGTCAGTCTTCACCCCATTCCCAACCTCCCCCTTTTGGAGTCTCCAGCGTCTATTTTTCTCATCTTTATGTCCATGTGTACCCATTGGCTCCCACATATAAGTGAGAACATGAGTATTTGATTTTATTTCTGTGTTACTTCACTTGAACTTTGCCCCCCACGACCCTTAACAGTGTCCCTAGCAAACAGTAAGACCTAATAAGTATTTGTTTAATAATTAAACAACGAGTTGTCAGCAAAAGGAGCAATATTTAACCTAGCTTTTCTCTTACTAGTAAATTTTCAATTAGTTTGCATTACTATATTTAGAATGTCTGCATATTGAGAGCAGAATGCTAGCTTTATGCCCTTGAGTGAATCATTTTCTCTTCAACCTTCTTAATTTACTGAAGCAAATGAATGGATTGGATAAACACATGAGTTTTTTGAGAAACCTCTGCTGAAAACTCAATTGTAAATCATTGGACTTTTAATTTTATTTACGTGTTTAGATTTTGAATGTTAAACTTATTTGTGAAAATTATTCTCTCTTAAGACCTTTTAAATATAATGCCATTTTGCTTAGATGGATTTCACAATTTCATTACAAGTGAAAAATAGTATAATCCATTTATACATATGGTCAAATTTTAGTGCAATAGCTTTTACCAGAGTTATGAAAATTCATTGAATTAACTTTTCTTTAAATTGCAGCATGTCTCCCCAACACTGTCCTGAGGAAAACAGAAGCTCACTTGGGTGTAAAAGAAAATTATTACTAGGCGATTCTGTTGTATGTTACTTAAATTGGTATACAACTATGTATCTTTTTTCAAGTCCCAACAAACAACAGCACCCAATTAGTGTGACCCATGTTGAGTTGTTTGTCTGGGACTTCCCTGGTTTCATATTGAAATTCTTAAATTCAGAGAAACACCTCAGCCCTGGGAAAATCATAGTAGCCAGTAACCCTAAATGAAATAGAAGAAAATGGAAGTATCTAGAACAGTGACTTTTAATTAGAGAGGTTTTGCCCCAAAGTAGACACTTAACAATACCTAGAGGCATTGTTGGTTGTTATGACTTTTGAGGAGTAGCTGTTACTGGCATCTGTGAGGTAGAGGCCAGGGATAGCACTAAACATCTTACAAGGCACAGGACAGGCTCCACAACAAAGAACCGTCTGATCCAAAATGCCAATAATGACACTCTTTTTTTTTTTTTTTTTCTGAGACAGAGTCTCGCTCCTCTGTTGCCCAGGCTGGAGTGAAGTGGCTTGAGCTCGACTCACTGCCATCTCTGCCTCCTGGGTTCAAGCAATTCTCCTGCCTCAGCCTCCCGAGTAGATGGGATTACAGGCATGCACCACCACGCCTGGCTAATTTTTGTATTTTTAATAGAGACGGGGTTTCACCATGTTAGCCAGGCTGGTCTTGATCTCCTGACCTCGTGATCCGCCCACCTCGGCCTCTCAAAGTGCTGGGATTACAGGCCTGAGCCACTGTGCCTGGCCAGTAGTGCCACTCTTAAGAAACCTTGATGGAAACACTTAAAATGCTTATTTGATGCTCTAGAAGGTTTTTGCTTCCTTGATCAAAGTGTAGCTCTATCCAGTTTTTTTTCTTTTTAAAATATGTGTAGGTTTAAGATGGGAATTCTTATTTCCGAAAAAAATAAATCTTACTTTTTGGCTTCATTATAAATGAAATCAATTTTTTTGTTTTAGGTATGATATGCCTGTTGTTTTTTTTCCTCCAGCTTTGTGCCATTAAACCAACAACCCCTATTTTCCCACTATAGTAACTTTAGGAAACTGACATTTTAACATCTTGCATTAAGGATATCACCCTCTGTAATCAATTGCCTTGTATCATTGGGGCCGGGCGCGGTGGCTCATGCCTGTAATCCCAGCACTTTGGGAGGCCGAGGCAGGTGGATCACGAGGTCAGGAGATTGAGACAATCCTGGCTAACATGGTGAAACCCCGTTTCTACTAAAAATACAAAAATATTAGCCGGGCGTGGTGGCGCTCACCTGTAGTCCCAGCTACTTGGGAGACTGAGACAGGAGAATGGAGTGAACCTGGGAGGCGGAGCTTGCAGTGAGCCGAGATGGTGCCACTGCACTCCAGCCTGGGTGACAAAGCGAGACTCCGTCTCAAAAAATAAATAAATAAAATAAAAAATAAAAAATCTTCATTGGTACGGTTTCCTTTATTCTAAGACCTTGGCGCTTCACTGTCCCTGCTGGAGGTCTCTCTGGGATCCATCACTCATTCAGTCCCACATTTGAAATTCATTGTTCTACACGTATTCTGATTTCACTCAGTCCTTGGCTCAAATTTTCCAGATATAGGCAAAGTATGGTAGATACTGTGGTGCTCTACCCAAATTCCTCTTCAGGATCCAAGCCTCCATGCCCCATCTCCTGGCAATACTGGCTGTCAGTAGCTCACAGCCTTGTACTTCACTGGGCATTTTCTCAGCCACAAGTGATGCTTGGCTGATGCAGAGGTGCACAGGTCCAGCACCTTGACTCAATGTTGGATGACTCTAAAGGGCCAGTCCAGCTTCAGAGTCCTGCACGATTTTCTGAGGCCTCTACTGTAACTTTATTTTAGGCCAGCATTTTACTCTGCCCAATTCTGCCTCCCAAATTTTCTTACAGGTGCAATCCCTGAGAGCACTTCCCAGTTAACCCTCTGTATGCACCTCCCCATCACACGGTGTCTTTCCAGGGAACTTATTCTGCATTGCTTAGTGATCCAGCCCCAGGTTCAGAGAATCCCTCCTTATAAAATCCTTTGTGGCCGAGTCCTAACGTTGCTTATTCTTGCCCCATTGTTAAGAAGAGCACATTTCAACTAGCATCTCTGTATGGTATATTCAGGACGAAAAGTAAGACAAAACACCTGAAAGTCTTACATAAAATTGAGTCTGTCTTACCACAAATTCCATTAAATCACTCAATAGTAAAAGTTTAGGATATTAGTCACATAGAACTCCATTTATATTCATCCAAAACAGCAACTACAACAAAACCCGGAATGTAATGTCACATCTATCTCTGTTAGCACATCTGTCAAACTAGATTTCCATGCAGTTTTTTTTAAAAGCTAATAAGAAACATCAGCAAATCAGCATCAGAAAATGCCTAGTGCTATTCAGACTTGGCTCCTCCTATATATTAAATTCTATCTCCTTCCTAAATGAAAAATTAGCAATGAATATTTTTATTAACAAAAAAACCCTATAATATTAGCTGTAAGTTTTAGTCACAATGACTTTAAAATATTTTTAATACTCTTGTACGTGATTGGTCCTTAAAATTCTTACAGTCTCTCTCCGTTTCACCTGCCTCCACATTTTCTCACTTTTTTACACTCATCCAAGCACCTACCACCCTCTGCCATGAATCACAGGGCCCATCCTGACTTTCAATGTTCTGATTCTTGGAGCACAAACCTGATTTCTGCCAGGCACATACGAATGGCTCTGTCCTTCCATCAATCATCTATAAGACTCGATGACTAGGCAGGAGCAACTAACTTCTTGATTTTTTTATCTTATTTTAAGGTGTCAAAAGTGGAATTAATGGGCCACAGAAAGGTGCTATTAAAAAAAAAAAAAAGCAGATATAGGAAATGAAGTTTATGATCCAGAGACTAGGAGTTTGCTCTCGATGCGCCACGTAAAAATATATTGGTTAAAATGACCTAAATGCATGTGCAGAAAGAGACTTCTGGAAACTGATATTGTGTATTACACATAAATAACATGTGCCTGTTTCCTCTTTTGAAAAGTGGTTTCCTCAAAGGTCAGATCAAGAAGATAATTCATTCCACTTCCAACAGAGAAACTCTATTTTAATATTCTGGTCAAGTCGTGGACAAGTGTGGTATGTATATGATCTAATTCGTCAAAAGACCCCTTCAAATGTACCCCCGAGAACTGGGCATGATTATCCAGAATGATCCCTAAAAATAATTTCTTTTCAAAGATTTAAGCACTGTAGTTCCCTTAAAACATGACAGGGTTGGACAGTAGACTATTGCTATTCTACTTGACATTGAGATAAATATCTTCTTTCTCTAAATTAATTTGAGAAAGAAGATGGCTTTTGGTTAAAAATGTCAGAGTCCTTACCAGCCAGAGTTTCAGAGCTTTATCCAGGCTTTTTACATCAAAGAAGAAGAGCAATTACACAGTGCTGTAACTGCTTCAGCTTTGCAAGTGTTTTCAATTCTCTGCAGACCCAAGGTAAACTAATAAGGGTGCATAAAGTAGAAACTATGGGGCAGAGGGTTATGCAATTGTGGAGCAGTTAGGTCATTTTGCTTCTTTTATCAGAAGTTTAGCATGTTGTTTAAAATGTATCCTTTTCAGGTATGTGTTTGCTTATTTGAGATTGAGTATGTGTATGAGTGGGTTTGTGTGTGATTTACACAAACACACTGCTCATTGGGAAGTTGAAGACTTAGAGTATTCACACCCATGGTGCAGTTTTCTAAGGAGCATACATTGCTAAAACTCGTAATGAATTGTCCTGCAGAGGAATCCCTTTGTGTTTTTAGTTTGCTTCTGGTTTTGCTTTCTTTTGATTTACAACTAAATTTATCCCACATTAGGGAGAAGCATTATAAGGAAGAAGGACTTGAGATAAGACCAAATCCTGAAGATAATACATACAACTTTCTATGAAGTAGAATACAGTTAAGAATGTTAAATATCCCATAATTAATCAACTAATTCAATTAATGTATATGGAATTCCACAACATTTAGGAATGATCTAGCCATATTGAAGGTTATAAAAATGAATAAATCAAACCAAATCCCTTGTCCCTGTCTCTTTCTTTAGGTGTACATTGCATTGAGAAAGAGAAATGCATTATTTCTGTACATTATATATCATCAGTTTCTTCTGTTTTAAATGTGCATTTATTTTATTAACATTTGGTAGTGGTTTGACCATATTTGATTTTTTGTTTTTTAAATTGAGACAGAAGCTTGCTCTGTGGTCCAGGCTGGAGTGCAGCGGCATGATCTCGGCTCACTGCAAGCTCCATCTCCCGGGTTCACACCATTTTCCTGCCTCCACCTCCCAAGCAGCTGGGACTACAGGCACCTGCCACTATGCCTGACTAATTTTTTTTGTATTTTTAGTAGAGATGGGGTTTCACTGTGTTAGCCAGGATGGTCTCAATCTCCTGACCTTGTGATCTGCCTGCCTCGGCCTCCCAAAGTGCTGGGATTACAGGCGTGAGCCACCGCGCCAGGCCCATAGTTGATTTTTTTAAGATCATCTTGGCTGTCAGGTAGAGAATTGACAATAGGAAAGCAACAAGAAGAGTACAAAGAGCAAGAGAAAGGCTGTTACCATAATATAGGTGGAAAGATCATGGTAGTATGAATTAGGTTTTTGGGAATGAGTGTGTTGATCCGTGGATATCTAGAAAATATTTTTGGAAGTTAGTTCTTGCAAGTCTTATACACTAAGAGTTCACTGAATTCTAAGACACCAGGCAGATTTTTGAAGGAAAAAAAAGAAAAAAAGGTAGGCAGTAAAACCAATTTTGGCTCTTCCCAACACTTGATTCTCTGCTCAGCACTGGGCAGAAGATGGAGGATTCTGTCATTGTCACAGTTCTATCAGTGCTGAAAACTTACTGACAGTGACAAGCATCACAAGATCACAGTTAGTGGGGAGGAGTGTGATGTTGAAGAGCATCCACAGAGCAGGTGCATCTTGAGGCTTCAAAGACAAACCCTCCTCTTCCTGAACAGATTCTAAAGGGCAGTGACTCTGGAAATGTGGGGATGCCAAGGAGACTGATTCCTAAGAATACATCTGTATAAATGGTCTAGGAAAAGAAAATAGGCTCCCATCATCAGGAGCAGCTCATGTTCTGCCTTGTTCATTCTGTACTTTTCATGTCTTTGTATCCTATCTGATGCGCTGATGAGAATATTTCAGCACCTTCTATAGGCAACCAGGCAGAAGTGAAGAGCTGTCTTGTGACGTGGAGCATGAAACAGAGCTCATTAAAACAAAGACAAAGTTACTAACTCAATTGCCCACTTCTTGGAAACTAGGGAAGGATACAGACATAAAGATCCAGGCACATGTTGGTATTTAGAGCTAAGATAACATTATCATGAAACACAGACTTCATGTCATCAGAATTGAGGGACATTTTCCCACAACCAGCTTTTCTTCATATCACTTGTTCTTCAACTTTGTGTTATATGACAAGGTAACATTTTTATGAACAAGTTGAGTGTCTGTGATCAGCTTTCCTATGAAATTAGTTTTGTCCCAAATGCCTGTTATTCCAGTTGTTAAATTACTTCACGTCATGCTCCAAGGCTTATATAGTATACAACAATCAAATGGGAACAACACTTTGCATAGCATTAAATGCCAAATATTCTCTGACACTCCAGTAACTGAATGACAGCCAAAAACAAACAAACAAAAAAATATGTGTTTGCTAAGGTTCCTTGCTGTCCTGATTGCCAAGTGAGCCCAGCTAGGGAGATATTGACTTGCCAAGTGTCAGAACTGTGTTAATATTGTTATTATTCTCTGTGAGTGAAGATACAATGCCATTTCCTCTAAAGGTATTATTGATAGTGAGGATTACCACTGCAATTTGTATAATTATTGCAGCACCAATAACTGTGTCCCCTTCATCAAATATTTATGTAACTATGCTAGCTCTTTCAGCAATGCTGATTATAAAGGTGTTTGATGGACAGTTACATAGGATCCTTGCTATTCAGCTGAATTCTTAATTCACCTGTAGTTTTGCTAGGCATGCAAGAGTGAGGAAAACTAGGGCTTTGATAAGATTTTACTTACAGGTCGATGAAGATGAACCAGAGGGTATTCACCTGAATGAGAAAGCGTCTTGCTCCTTTGGTCAGCTAAATTTCCTGCTTTCTCACAAGGGGAATTGCTTCTGTCCTGCTGGAATCAAGTACATACCAGATTAGAAAGATAGGACTTTCTAGCAAAGTGAAAAGGGAAATAAAAGTGAAGACATTACAAAACTACATAGTTGTATGGATGGCCCACCTGGAATACCTTTCTCTCTCTGATATCACAAAAGACATATAAAAATCTACTTGGAACTTTGGAGCTCAATCTCCCAGCCATCTTAGACCATGGGAACTGAACCCTGACTCACTGCTGTTCATAGATTTGGTACTCTGGGATTTTGTACAGGTTGGGAGGGGAGGTGAAGACTTGTCGGAAGAAGATATATGTGGGGCAGGGTGAAATGTGATAACATGGGAGTTTGAGATAGGGCACAACAGAAATGAGAGAATTCAAACCGGAAAAAATTCCAATTGCCCCTAGGTTCAGTAGAATAACCATATTATTGCCACATAGCATAAAGTGAATGTCTGATGCAACGCTCTCGTTAGGAAAGTAATGTTTTAAAGCCTACAAGTATTTACTTAAGAAGGGCAACAGAGTTACATGCATTCTTAGCGTTAAATTAAAACAGTGTCTGGTATGGTATTAAAAAAGTCCCCCACCAATGTTGTACCATGAAGGCTATGGGCCATTAGCCTTCATTAGCAAATCAGGGCCTGGGCTAACCCTTCTTTCTATCTGATTATAAAGACTGTGATATAGTCCATGCCACTTAATCTGGACCCAGGTAATGAGCACATCTTAATTAAGGTGCCCTGCTGGGAACCAATTTAATGCAATATATATAATAGGATTTCAATTCTGCTTTGGCGTCTTTGTGCAATATAATAGGGGTGGCTGGAGAAGCTTTATGTCACTAATTTCACAAACTGAATACAATCTCCGTATCTCAGCATGAGTATTTTGAAAGCTCAGAGGAGAAAAAAAATGAAACCACATCAACTGTTTTAGAATGGTGTAAAGGGAACAGCTTTTAAATGCCTTTTCATCAGTGTCTCATTTTTAGAAGCTATGTTTAAGTGCACTGATGATAGTATCAATTGATTTCTTCACTTCTTGTAGAGACTTCATAGGCTGTCCAATATTTCTTGTATTTTTTTTTAGTGTTTTCCCCCAAATTCTTTCTTTGTACATTTTAAGGAGAAAGAAGATCCACCTGCTATAGCAATTTGAAGAACAATAAAGTAGATAATGGGGAAGCAATTAATAAAATTAGCATGCTGTGTGTTTATTTCTAATGCAATATGTTTTTATTTCTATGACAATTAAGTAGTTTAATTTGACCAAAACACCTGCAATCATCTGCTTAGTCATCTATCCATCCATTCATTTGTTCGTCCATCTGTTTGTCTATCATCCATTAATTCCAGTACTCAGTCATTCATTTATTCCACAAATTTTATTGAGCATCTATAAACTTCTTCACATCTCATGTGAATTAGTTAATATCTCAAGATACCAGACTCTCCACAGGCTGCAAGCACTGCAAAAGCCAACTAGATTAGCAATGGCAACAGATGCGAAGAGCATCAGGATGTGGGGCGGGGTGGTGGAGGGATGCCAGAGGAGCTGACCCATGATCCCAGATGTGGACTTGGACGATTGATGATCATAAATGGTTAGGAAGTGACTTCAGTCGGTGGAAAGAGACTAAAAAGTTATTGCAATTTAGAATTTTATGTAAAATATTTTTGAAGTTTTCTTTTCTCAAGTCAGTTTTATTATAGAATGTTTTCCAGTGATGGAATTTTGTCTGCACAATAAAATATTCCTAAAAGATTTTATTGTTGTTAATTATCCTAATACCCTGAGATGTCAACTTATCTATCTATGTATCTATCATCTATCTATCTATCTTTCTATCTACCTACCTACCTACCTACCTATATCCATCCTTCTATCCAGAGAGCTTTCTGCTCTGCTTTTTGTTCTGGCTTTTGTTTTTTTCCTTTTCACTTGGATCCTAAGCATTTTGCAGATTATCTTCTTTTAGGGGGAGAAGGTGGAGAAGGATGGCAGGTTTCTTTAGCATAACTCACTGAACTGTGATCTTCACATGAGTGAAGGCCTGGTATGCAAACTGAGAAAGTTAACTCCCTAGGGGTTTACATATTGATGAGCTTTAAGGAATAAAAAATAAGGCCTGTGAATGTGTAACCTCCATGCATTTTCTTTGGCAGAGATTTCAAGAAAGCTCACAGTAGTGAACTGTAGCAAACGAAAACCTTGATTTCAATTGCAACACATTCTTGGGATTCATAGTAGGTGAGTTAAATGGCTATACTTAATTTAATTAACTATTTCACAATCAGTGGCATTTGTCTGGCTATCTAACAACATTTAATAGAATATCAATTTTATCATATCTCTAAAACAATTATATACTTTAAAGTGAGTGAGTTCATTTTGATTTTCTTTACCTTAAACTCTGAAATTTGATGTTTTCTTAGGTCAGCTAGCAAATACTTACTTAATAAATATACCTAATTTGTGTTCTAACTTCTATTAATACAGATTATCAGTCATAAACCAAACAATTGCTGAGAACATATTTTGCAAACAAATGTGGAAGAAAGAGATAAAAGTTTGTCAAATGGAACTTCTTTCAAATTCATCACCATGACCATAGGGAGTGCAAAATTATAAATAATAATCATATATGTTTATGTAGTATTCAAAACTTTATAAATCATTTAATGTACATTTTATCTGTTCATCCCAACGACTCATCTCTGAGGGCACATGCTGACTTTTCTTTTACATATGAATAACTTGCAATTCAGAAAAGTTAGCAATGAAGAAATCACTTAACAGTTCAAACACGAATAAGTGAAATTTTGAGCTTGGACTTTTCTTCCTAAGTGTATGTGACTTCATGTGTCTTAAGTTGTAAAAATTTAAAAAAGAGGAAAGAAACACAAAAGGTGACTCACCAGTCAAGACACATTCATTTTAGAGAAAACAAACCTGAGAGGAGCTTCTGACCAAGTTAGGTTAGAGGCACACTCTCTTACAGACTAGGAGTTTTTAAGGATTCAGGGTGGGAAGATTTATCAGAGGCTTGGCTTGCTTCTGTGTCTCTTTGTTTTGCTTACCTGGGAGGGAGAGTTGTGTGTCTGTTGCCATACATCTTTCTGCAACTGCAGGCATACTCCTTGAGTCTGCTTTCAGCTTCCCTATCTTAGTGCATCTGAAGGGAAAGGAATGCGCATATTAAGACCCACCGTTTTAGCCGGGCGCAGTGGCTCACGCCTGTAATTCCAGCACTTCGGGAGGCCGAGGTGGGCGGATCAGGAGGTCAGGAGATTGAGATCATCCTGACGAACACAGTGAAACCCCGTCTCTACTAAAAACACAAAAAATTAGTGGGGCGTGGTGGCGGGCGCCTGTAGTCCCAGCTACTCAGGAGGCTGAGGCAGGAGAATGGCGTGAATCCGGGAGGCGGAGCTTGCAGTGAGCCGAGATCGCGCCACTGCACTCCAGCCTGGGAGACAGCGAGACTCTGTCTCAAAAAAAAAAAAAAAAAAAAAAAAAGAAAAAAAAGACCCACTGTTTTACTGAGGCCCATTGTATGAGGGTGAAGTTTGGCTGTTACCCAAGAGACTTTCCCTCCACCTCCCTCTGTGCTTGAGCTGTCTTATTTATATTTTACTGTCTGCTCTCTTCAGCTGCTTATAGTTAAAAGGGAAGTAATTTCCTTAGAATACATAAGGCTAAAAAGGGAGCTGAAACTTAAAGTGGCGGTGTTTGTCCAAGATGATGGTGCTCCTGCTCTGTCACAAGTGACATAGCAAAATCTCATACATTTGTACATACGTTTGGAAAATTTTAACAAATGCCACTTTAATGTCTCCATAGATAGACCTTTTCTAAAACACATGACAGACAACAAAAATTAAAACACTGAAGTTCTTTCAGTTAGAGTGCTATGCTTTACTGGTAATCGTTAGAGCAATCCTGTGGCTACTGATACTATCTGCATTGAACTAATGAAAGGTCGGAGAGGTTAAGTGACTTGCCCAAGGTGATTTAGTCTTGGAGCTTGTGCACAGTCCTAATCAGTGAGTCTTATGCACATACATCTCCCAGTGTTGCTCATGTCCATAAAGCACTGGTTTTTATTGCCTCATCTATGCCATCTCAGTGTTCTACATTTTATCCTAAATCAGAAAGTCATGTACGTTTGCCTCTTGATCTTGCCCGAGAGATTACTGTTCTGTCATTCTCTGCACAAAAACATAAAGGCTGTTTGTAAAAACCTCAAGTTCTCAATAAAGTTCTGTTTGTGATTATACCTGAACTATTGAGTTTGCTAAATAGTTCCTAAGTTGCATATCTTTGTAAATGACTGCTAGTTGCCTGGATGACAGCAACAACAATAACACTTTTTCCAATTAGCTCAAGGATAAAATGGGTTAATTGGAAAGAATAGGGAGTTCCTTCCCAGCTGGAACTCATAGATGTGAAAAATCAATCACGTTCTCTCTCTTTCTCTCCCTAGCCTCTTATAGTCTCTGATCTATCCTTTTAGCTTTCAGGGACTCTGGTTTTTTTTTCCGGAATGTGAATGACACAGTTGCTCCATTCTGACTTTTTTTTCTCAGGTAACACCATCATATAATTGATTCAGGAGCGTTTTTCTTTTAATTCAAATTATTGAGAGAGTGTGCACTGATTTCTGGATCTTTTGTTCTACTCCATTGATCTATGTGGTTATCCCTCTACCAATTCCCCAGTCTTGACTAATGCATGTATATAATAATTTTTAAAATTGAGTAGACTTATTTCCTCCTGCTGTATTTTTCTTTTTCACAATTGTTTGATATGTTCTAGATTCTCTGCCTTTCCATATAAATTTTAGAATAATCTTGTTCATACCCACAACAAAAGTTGCTAGGATTTTCATATAATTTTTGTTACATCTGCGTATCAGTATTGAGGGAATTGACAGCTTTACTATGTTGTTTCCTCCAACTGATGAACGTAGCGTGTCTCTTTACTTGTTTAGTTCTTCTTTGACTTCTTCCATCAATATTGTGTAGTTTTCACTAAAAATAGTGAAATATGAAATATATTAACATGTTTCCCAAGGACCATCTTTCTATTCCTGGAATAACTTCCACTTTGTCAGAAAGAAAACTTAAGGAAATACATGTTTTTTCCCTAGCCTTGTCTATGCGTTAGTCTTCTTGGTCCCATGAGCTATAATGCTCATAGAGGTGGTGTGAAGAGTATTAGGTGGTCAATAGGGCATCTAAGGATCATCCGTGTAGTAGATGTTGTATTTTGCTGACCATTTCAAAGCAGAATGAGTGAGACCAGTGTCCCTCCAAAAAAATTGTTTACAAGCTGTCTCCGTTTATGAGGTATACATTATATGAAAAGAAGTAGCTAGAATCTCATACGTGCGTTAATTTTCAGAATAGCAAATGAGATCATTGTCCCTTACGATACTTCATATGTTTTAGAAACCTTGGCCTTCACTTCCAAAGTTTACAGCCTATTACAATATTTTAGGGAGCTATAAAGTTGTATCGGTTTTCTGGGAACTGATGCTCATTGAGTCGATCTTAACATTTCAAAATATTCTTCCAAAGTTTCTTTAGTAATCATTCTAAATGGGAAAGATTGAGCTATTCAGATCAAATATTAGTCAGCTTATCAGTGAAAGCAAGTTCTTAGCAAGGCTTGAACAATGGATGATGTCATTGCTGCCACACTATTTCAGACCTTAAGTAGCTAAATAATTTGCTTGTGTGCTTACTACTCAGCAATTCTTAGGTAAACAGACAAAATAACTTCTAAAGTCTCTGGACTTCTGGGGATGGTCACTTGCCTTCCACTCTCCAGTCTCCTCACTCGCTAATAACCATTCTTAATAAATGCCTATTTCCCTCCACCAAGTGTTTTCATGATAAAGTTTGATTCAATTTTGTATATTCACCTTTTTCAGACTAGAAGGGGGCTTGCTGAAGAGGCCCTTTCCTGGGAGAAGGGAGGGTAGCTGCTCATGAATTAAAAGGAATCAAAGAGAAATACTGCAGATGGAAATGAGTTCAGTTAATGGACACACATAAGCAATGTTGGCTCAAGATGATTGGACAGAGGCCGTAAGCTTTTGGGTTGAGGTAAGAAAAACAGAAGACAGCACCATTATGTCTAAGATTTTTGTCTTGAGGAGACTGAAATTCCACAGTTCATTGGATAGCTCTAACTGTGAGAATTTCACAACATGTGGATATAACTAGTAGAGGAACAAATACATTTTTATTTCAATATTTAACTAAAAAAATGCAGATAAGGTTACTTCCTACCCTAAAATTACAACTATTGTGTTCCAGATTTTGTTGTTGTTTTTGTTGTTACAGATCAGGAAACTGATGCCCAAAGAGATTGAATGGTTTGTCTAAAATCCCAGAATTAAATACTTCAAAACTACAACCGAGTTTTATTAATTTTCTTCCCAGTGCTTTTTCTTTTAGGCACGTCACCCAAAAATTAAAAAGAAAATTCAAACGAAGAGAAAACAAACTTCTAATCTGGAAAAAATACAATAGGGAGTTCATAGACAATAATCTAAACGTGGCCAATTGACGGTCTCTTGAAAATTTAATCACACAAGGCTCAAAACAGTTTATATAATATTTTATTACATTTCCCACTGTGTCAATATTCAGTTGTTTCAAAATTGAGTGTGGAAAGAAGAATTTTCATTTTTGCACCTCTTTTTAAAAAATTCCCTCTGTAACAATAGAACACTGATACTTTCATGATTTAAAAAAAAAAATTGGTTGGAACAGGCTGAATCACTCATTTTCTTACAGGCAACACGAGACTTGAAATTTCACTATCCCAGCATTACTTTGGGAAAGAGGAAAATAGTGCCTCTGTGATGGTAATTGAGCCAATTATCAAAACTTTAACCAGAATTGATAAGGGTTGGTTGGGGGGACAGTGACAGTTTGACATTTGAAGGTGAGAGGCTGCAGGTATTCCGTAACTATATGAGGGTACTATCCAAAATCTGCTTGAATAAAGGGTATTTTTTATTGGTTTTACCATAGAATCAACTCATATTGCTTTTTGATTCCAGAGATACCAGAGTATTCATGTATTGAAAAGTAATTCCAAGTTTCCATTTATAGGAAACTTATGGATTATAAAAAATTGAATGAAAAAGGAAGCAAGACTGTCCCAAGGGGCACAGAAATTCTTCTTGTCTGGCCCCAAGCTATCTTTATGTCTTGATCTTCCATAAGCCACACCTCCATTTCTCCTGTTCCCATATGTATCCTTATTTCTTTCAAATGAAATTTTAGCCAGCAGCGTATCAACACTTCTTGAAATGTATATCAAAACCTTTTGCAGTGCTCCCTCTGAATAATTTCCCTCACGCTGAAATTACTCCTAATTCTATGCTTCTAAACCCCTGCAATTCTTTGGTGTTGTCTCTTTGTTCTGGAAAGTTTGCTTGAGCCGACTTGCCTCTCCTCCTAGTAAGCTTGCCGTGACGAGTTCTCGTCTCTTCTGATGCTTTCTTTCCTCTGTGTACACACGTAGAGTCTCATCTTTAATTTTTATCAATTTCACTTTTGAAACATTTGCATTTTTATGTATTATGTGTTGGCACCCTGAACTCCCCTTCTTATGCCAGACTGTGGCTTTTGCTCATCAGTTCACATTTCATTTTCTCACATACTGTCTCTACCTGCTGGCAGCATCTACAACAGTATTGCCAATTTGTGCAACTACTTGAATCTTTTATTGCTCTTTCCTGCATGGCTTTATAAAAACAGTTTACAACAGGGAGAAGTACCTATAGCAGTGATAAAGAGAGTGTTAAAAAAGTGCAATGGCATTAAATACATGATAGAAATCCTTAAAATGCATATCAAAAGCAGTACATGTTGAGGGTTGGTTGGACACTCATTGAACCTGTGCCAGCCATCAACATATTTGATTGTGAAGCAAAGGAACAAAATTAAAGGAATGATAAATTTGAAAGCTAGTATCATGTTGCTGAAAATTGCGTTTGAAATAAAAAGCAAAAATCAGCGATAGTATGTTATGTTTTAGCTCTCTGGAAATAGAATTACCATAATAATTTGTAAGTCTAATATGTACAATTTGCATTTTTGAATTTTGGGTGCATTTTTAGAGAGGTATTGTTTACAAAGTGGGCAACTTTCTGCATTCCTTTGCTGAATTAATCATCATCATCATGGCTTCTCCTTGCCAGATTTTCTTATGTTGCTAGTCTTTGGGATATAGAAAAAAGATAGTATTCCTCTTCTATCTTTTCTTTTTATGCTAAAATTAAGGCCCTGACATTAACATATCTTTTCTATCATCACATAAAGAAAACACAGTAGAATTTAAATTAAAATTCAAGCTTTTGCTTATAGATCTAGTGTGGTTTTTTTCACTTCTTTATTCTGTCATGTGAATCTAGTTAATACACTCCACCAAATATGTGGACATCTTTCCGTAAGGTGCCAATAAAAGAAATATTTGTCCATCATTAAAAATGTTTAAAGGAAAATCAAACAATATAGGGTAACCTCTGATTCCAAAAACTTATTCAGATTTTTCCCCTCTTCCCACAATACTTCCCCCACACTGAAATGTTTCTTTTTCCTTACTCCAGACATCTAAATGTTACTAAACCCAACTCACAGAGTTCTTGACTCTCTTCCTTCCCTTGTTGGCTCAGCACCTTTTATGTGGATTACTTTAGTGGTTATGTTTATTTCAACTTTCTTGCCCCCATTTATACATCAATATCTGAATTCTATACAATCACAAAAGAAAAGGTAGTTAATATGTGATGAGAGGATCATTCTTCCTTGACATGGTGAAGGGAGATACTGGAAACACTTACAAGTTATCTTTAAATATCATCTGCAAATATTGAGACTTTCACTAAGGAGCCAGGACAACGGACAATGTGAATACAGCCACCATATTTCCCCCAGCAAGAGAAAATGATCCTTTTAGAGTATATTAGTAAAAACAACTTGGAACAACAAATATTTGTCCTAAAGTGACTGCTTCATCTTAGCAATTTTTTTTTCTGGTAAGATCTAACACTTCTTGGAGGTTGTGGAATAACTGAAAACTGACAGCAGAAACTTTTAGTGATTCTCAGCATCTTCCCAATGGGAAGCAACTAGATGCAGCAGTATTTTTTCTCCTTGCAAAACTGAATTCAATCTCAGTCAGTTGTGGCATGTTGAGCAGATATTTAACCTTCTTATACATGATAACCTACTTCAAAAAATGTGGATGCTACTATCGACCTCATATTGTTAGTTGGGAGAGTACTTGATGTCTTCGAAGCACAGTACCTGGCTTAGAATGGATTCTCAATAGTTTATATATTTGATTTTTTTCTTCAATCTCAAATGAAGCCTGTGTTTTCTACTTACAACCTTCTCCACAAGGTTTATCTGGGTAAAGAACAAGTGAAATGTATTTTAAATAGCTAATATGTCACTCAATAAATACAGTATCTGCCAGTATGGAGGCTATGCTTAATAAACTCAGAAAGTTATTGTACAAGATTTTTGTGGCAGAGAGATGATATAAATTAACATAAATAGAGCCAGGAACAAAACTGCGGTAGCTAACAGAAGGATATCAGGGATGAAAACAGAGATTCCTCAGTAAAGCAGGCTGATATGGTTTGTCTCTTGTGTCCCTACCCAAAACTCATCTTGAATTGTAATCCCCACGTGTCAAGGGAGGGACCCAGGGGGAGGTGACCAGATCACGGGGGCAGTTTCCCCCATACTATTCTTGTGATAGCGAGTGAGTTCTCACAAGATCTTACGGTTTAAAAGTGTTTGGAAGTTTACCCTTCACTCTCTTTCTCCTGCCACCTTGCAAAGAAGGTACTTGCTTCCCTTTTGCCTTAGGCCATAATTGTAAGTTTCCTGAGGCCTTCTCAATCATGTGGAACTATGAGTCAATTAAACCTCTTTCCATTGTAAATTACCCAATCTCAGGCAGTTCTTTATAGGAGTGCGAAAGCGGACTAATACAGAACCCATGGTGAGGAAGGCAAGTCATTCACCAATAAGGTCCAGGTGCTAAGAGAAGGAACAATGTGCTCCCAGGATATTCATTGTTTTGGCAACTTTCTAGATTTATTTTAGGCCCCTCAAACTACTGAATAGAAGGCAGGATGTGGATAAACTGTACCTTATCGATTATAGTTCAAAAATATGTGGGTTTGCTAAACTGTAGTGCTTCAAAAAAAACAGTGAGGCGTCAACTCACTGTTCATTAGAAAATAAAATGGATTAAAAGACTTCATTTTTTATTTTAGTGAAATAACTCCATATTTTGATATAACTAAGGGTCAGACATAAGTAAAGTGTACTCATCATTCTACTTCCACCATCCCCCTACCTTGCACCAACACTCAAGCCCCTTTCTCACCTAATCACCTAAATTAGAAATGTGAAGTCTCATCAATCCTTCTTTTCTTCATTGGCCCACATTTGACCAGGTATTCCTTAATCTTGCCTGATCTTTCCACTCTATTGCCTCTACCTCAGTTCATCATTTTCTCCTGGACACGTTCAATTTTCTTTTTTTTTGGGAAGACGGTCATTTTCCCTCTGATCCCTCCATCATTCTGAAGAGTAATCTTTCTGGATTCCAAATCAGCCATGCAACTCTTTGGTTTGAATCTCTTCCATGGCACCCCATGACCATTTATAATCTAAAATCCTTAGCTGTGATGGCAGACTACCTTTTCAGAATCACATAAGGTCATTTGCTCCTTTTTCAGTCTCTTCCCAGCCATACTGGATTGTATATCTTCTTTCAGCCATGATTTCCCAGGCGTTTCCATCTTTGCATGTGCTTTATCCTCCTCTTGAAATTCCCCACGTTCATCAGGTTGAACTGAAAAACATACAATCATTTATTTTTATTTTATCTTATTTTATTTTATTTTTTTATTTTTGAGATGGAGTTTCCCTCTTGTTGCCCAGGCTGGAGTACAATCGTGCAATCTTGGCTCAGTGCAACCTCCGCCTCCCGGGTTCAAGCGATTCTCCTGCCTCAGCCTCCTGAGTAGCTGGGATTACAGGCATGTACCTGGCTAATTTTGTATTTTTTGTAGAGACGGGGTTTCTCCATATTGGTCAGGCTGGTCTCGAACTCCTGACCTCAGGTGATCCGCCTGCCTTGGCCCCCAAAAGTGCTAGGATGACAGGCATGAGCCACCATGACTGGTCCTATTTTTATTTTATTTTTCAACTTTCATTTTAAGTTCTGGGGTACATGTGCAGGATGTGCAGTTTTGTTGCATAGGTAAATGTGTGTCATGGTGGTTTGTTGCACAGATCAACACATCACCTATGTATCAAGCCTAGCATCCATTAGCTACTCTCCCAGATGCTCTCCCTTCCTGACACTCCCCAACAGGCCCCAGTATGTGTTGTTCCCCCTGATGTGTCCATGTGTTTTCACTGTTCAGCTCCGACTTATAAGTGAGAACATGCAGTGTTTGCTTTTCTGTTCCTGCATTAGTTTGCTGAGGATAACAACCTCCAGCTCTATCCATGTCCCTGCGAAGGATATGACAGAGATAGGGTGTCATTATGTCACTATGTTACCCAGGCTTGTCTTACTCTCCTGGCCTCAAGCAATCGTCCTGCCTTGGCCTCTCAAAGCATTGGGATTACAGGCATGAGCCACTGTGCCTGGTCTCTTTTGTGAATTCTTGAATGTCATCCTCTGACACCACTCCTTCCTTACTTCCTCCCCACAAAAGAAATAAATTCACCCTCTTTTGAGCTACACAGCACAGTGATGACACATTCTGACTCCGTAGACAGATAGGCTCAGCTCCTGACTGTGCCACCTTCTATCCATGTCAGGTCAGTCTAACCTTAGTTAGCCTTCTGGAAAATGGGATGATCACAGTACATCTACCACATTAAGTTGTTGTGAGCATCAGATGAGATTATGTCTGCAAGTATTAAGTTCAGCATGTGGCACAGATGATGTGCTTATGGAAATTGCTCTCTTTTTTTTCGGTCAGAGATGAGGTCTCACTCTATGGCCCAGGCTGGAGTGAAGCAGCAGGATCATGGCTCACTGCATTCTCAGCCTCCTGGGCTCAAATGATCCTCCCATCTCAGCCCTCAAGTAGCTGGGACTATAGGTGTATACCACTATGCTCAGCTAATTTTTAACTTTTTTGTAGAGATGGAGTCTTGCCATGTTGCCCAGGCTAGTCAACTCCTGACCTTAAGTGATACTATTGCCTTGGTCTCCCAAAGTGCTGGGATTACAGGCATGAACCATGATTTTGGACTAAAGGTTGCTCTTTTTAGTAATGATTACTAAACTGGACAGATGACTGGGATCGAAGTAGTATATTGTAACATAATGACTTGTTTACTGCTATATTTTTTTGTAAGACTACAAGTTCCTTTAGTGAAGGAACCACATTTTATTTATTTCCTCATTTCCGTACCTCTTGTCTCAGCACCTAGGGCACAATGTTTTTCAAATGTCTGAATAAATTTCTCTAGACTAGTTTTCTTTTGCTTATGACATTCTCATTTATCGACAACATTAACATCCCTTGTGAAAAGAAATTTTAGGCAGTGGCATTTTAGGGAATAACAACAGTGCTGTAGTTCAAAAAGACATTTCTTGGATGCCCACTTAAGGGGAATTACCTCTGGAAACAGTTTCTACACAGCAGGTTGTTAGATTAAACAGGGGACACTGTTGGTTGGAAGGCCCAGGCAGAAGCCAGTTTATTGCCTGTTAATTCAGGTAAAGTATACCGTCCTAACCATTACACACAGGTACCTCCAAGTACAATAAAAGATGTTGTTACCTTGACAACATCTCCTAATAAAAGGAGAATGACTAGAGTAACGAACTTTTTTTCTTCAAATCAAATACTTTGAAAAAGACCTCATGCTATCTAGAAGTAAATCAATATTACCTAACAGGGATTTTACAAGAAATAAAACTTTGAAATGAAGAACACTGGGTAACCTAATTCACATTAGAAATACTTCTTTGGCTGGGCGCGGTGGCTCAAGGCTGTAATCCCAGCACTCTGGCCAGAGGCCGAGGTGGGCGGATCATGAGGTCAGGATATCGAGACCATCCTGGCTAACACGGGGAACCTCTGTCTCTACTAAAAATACAAAAAACTAGCCGGGCATGGTGGCGGGCGCCTGTAGTACCAGCTACTGGGGAGGCTGAGGCAGGAGAATGGCGTAAACCCGGGAGGCGGAGCTTGCAGTGAGCCGGGATCACGCCACTGCACTCCAGCCTGGGCGACAGGGCAAGACTCCGTCTCAAAAAAAAAAAAAAAAAACAAAAAAAGAAAAAGAAAAAAATAAATACTTCTTTAGTGTTTTATATATGGAAGTTACTAAAAATGTTCATTTTCTTTGATCCAATAAGCTTAGTATGAAAATTATTAATATAACCATATAAATGAGTATGGTATTTACAGCAGAGTTTGGGCAGGAATATTAAATGAAGAGATACATGTAATTTCATCTGAAAGCACCTCCTGTACTCTGTAGCATATATCAGGAACCTATATGTGTTTCCATGTTTTCTTTTTGCCTTCTCTCTCCACAGGATGGTTTATTGTCTATCTGAACACAGTTTATTTTGTTGAACATCTATACATATTAAACATTTATAGATGTTTGATATCGTTCACCTAAAATAAAATAATAAAAAATATATAGATATACACATAGGGAATTTCCCTATAGTTCCTTTCCTCAAGGAACTTGCAGTCTTGTAAAAGAAATAACTTCTAAACAAGTCATTATCTTATATCACTTACCAATATTTAGCATATTGATCTATGATATTTGACAATCATAATAAAAATCATTTATTAGGCATACTCACATATAATAAATATTTATCTATACCATAACTAATTGTATATATTTTTATATTTTATATATTTCCTACATACATACGACTTAGGTTTACTATATCATATATATGTAATTACTGATTTAATGCTTTTATGTATAGATGGTTCTCTCTATATGGATAACTTATATACCTTTACTAATTATTTATATATATATGTGCATGTGTGTGTGTTACACATAGTTATACACACACACAAACCACAAACACAGACACAGACACTGATGGTTAGGTTCATTGAAGTCCTGTAGTAAACATGTCTCCCAAATTGTAAAATATCTGCACAGACCTAACCAGGTAACCAGTTTTTTCTTTTTTTCCTTTCATTGTGCTTGTTTTAGGGTTCATCATTGTAATTATTTCTTGAATTACATTTCTAGATTAAAAACTATGCCTGTTTAACAAGCAAAATTCTAATACAGTACACTCATTATCATTGTCAAACATCAAATTACACTAAATCTCAGCTAGTCTTCCATGACCTTGGCTACCACACTATTAGGGATCACAGAGAACACAGATACAGAATATTCATTTTAAAATATAGATAACACATATTAATGAATAGCAGGACAAACCACAGCCTTTCAGATGTCACCGCTGAAATACTTAAGGGTGATCGCATTCTCACAAAACCACAAGAAGTGAATTCCTTGCAGTAATGCGTCAGATATTGGGACTATATTTAGCTAGCTGCACATCTTCCAAACATGATTGTATTTTAATCATTCTTATTACAGTAATTAGAACACAAATATTACTTAACAGATGACCTGAGAGATGAAAATGTGTCAATCAAAAGATTTGGATATGCTTTAACATTTTGCATGCTTTTGAAAAGGGAAGTCAGTAAGCATCTAGTCACGGACTTTCTGATTTTTGTTTGTTTGTTTATTTTGAGACAGAGTTTCACTCTTATCGCCTAGGCTGGAGTGCAGTGGCGAGATCTCGGCTCACTGCAACATCTGCCTCCCAGGTTCAAGCAATTCTCCTGCCTCAGCCTCTGGAGTATCTGAGGTTACAGGCGTCCGCCACCACACCTGCTGATTTTTGTATTTTTAGTAGACACGGGGTTTCGCCATGTTGACCAGGTCAGTCTCGAACTCCTGCCATCAGGTGATCCACTGGCCTCAGCCTCCCAAAGTGCTGGCATTACAGGCGTGAGCCCCATGCCTGGCCTCTAATTTACCAATATTCCTTTGAGGTAAGACTAATTATCACCATTTTACAGACTAGGAAAATGAAGCCCCATTATAAAAACTGAGCAAAAAGTAACATTTTCTTTGGCTTGATTTCAAAACCTGTGTTTGGAATGAGGAGAAGGAGGTAGAAATCTATATTTACTGGGCACTTATTATTTAGAAGACATCATAGTACTTTCCTTATCCTTTCAAAATAACTTATTGAGGTTAAAAATATATATTATATATGTATAACTATATATATAACTATGTACATATAAAATTATGTATATATAAATTTATCATCTTTTCCACTTTTAAGTGTACAGTTTAAATATTTTTACATACATATTTTCACCCTTCATCACACCTCCTACCCTCTCCCTTTCCCAGCCTCTAGTAACCACAAATCTACTTTCTATCTTCATGAGATCCACATTTTTCACTTCTTCATATGGGTAAAAACATGAAATATTTGTCTTTCTGTGCTTGACTTATTTCATTTAACATAATGATTTCTAATTACATCCATGTTGCTACAAATGACAGGATTTCATTCTCTTTATGACTGACTAATATTCTATTGTGTATATGTACCACATTTTCTTTATGCATTAATCTATTGATGGGCACTGATGTTGATTCCATATTTTGGCTATTGCGAATAGTGCTGCAATAAACATGGGAGTGCAAATATTTCTTTTGTATATTGCTTCCTCCTTGTTTATTTTGATATATGCCCAGTAGTGGAATTGCAGGATCATACAGAAGTTCTATTTTTAGTTTTTCGAGGAACGTCCAAACTCTTCTCTGTAGTGTCTGTACTGATTTACATTCCTACCAACAGCATACAAGGGTTTCCCATTCTCCACATTCTTGCCAGCATCTGTTATTGTTTGTCTTTTTGTATAAGCCATTTTAAGTGAGGTGAGATAATATCGCATTGTGGTATTGATTTGCATTCTCTGATGATTAAAGATATTGAATATATTTTCATATAAATGTAGGCCATTTGTATGTCTTATTTTGGAAAATGTCTGCTCAGACCTTTTGCCCATTTCTAAATAGAATTATTTTCTGGGCCGGGCGCGGTGGCTCACGCCTGTAATCCCAGCACTTTGGGAGGCTGAGACAGGTGGATCACGAGGTCAGGAGATCGAGACCATCCTGGCTAACACGGTGAAACCCCGTCTCTACTAAAAATACAAAAAATTAGCTGGGTGCGATGGCGGGCGCCTGTAGTCCCAGCTACACAGGAGGCTGAGGCAGGAGAATGGCATGAACCCGGGAGGCGGAGCTTGCAGTGAGCCAAGATCGTGCCACTGCACTCCAGCCTGGGCCACAGGGTGAGACTCCGTCTCAAAAAAAAAAAAAAAAAAAAAAAAGAATTATTTTCTTTTTGTTTTTGAGTTGTTTGAGCTTCTTATATTTTCTGTTCATTAATTCATTGTCAGAGGCATATTTTGCAAATATTTTCTCTCATTTTATGTGTTGTCTCTACATTTTGTTGATTGTTTTTTTGCTATGCAGAATCCTTTTAGCTTGGCATAATCCCCATCGCCTGTTTTTGCTTTGGTTGCCCATGCTTTTTAGGTCTTATGCAAAATATCTTGACTTAGATTAATGTCTCAGAGCATTTCTCCAATGTTTTCTTCTAGTAGTTTCACAGCTTTCGGTCTTGGATTCAAGTCTTTACTTTGATTTGATGTTTGTGTATGTTGAGAGATAGGGATCTATTTTTATTCTTTTGCATATAGTTGCCCAGTGTTCCTAGCACACCATTTATTGAAAAAAACTGCCCTTTTTTCACTGTAAGTTCTTGGTGCAAGTTCTTGTTGAAGATTAGTCACTTGTAAATGCACAGGTTTATATCTGGGTTCTCTATTCTGTTTCACTGGTCCATGTATCTGGTTTTTGTTTTTTTATTTTTAATGCCAGTACCATGCTGTTTTGGTTATGACAGCTCTGTAATAACTTTTGAAGTTAGGTAGTAGTGTGATGCTTCCAGCTTGGTTCTTTTTGCTCAGGATGGCTTTTTCTCTTCAGGGTCTTTTGTAGTTCCATTTCGATTTTAAGATTAAAAAAAAAGTTGTGAAGAACATCATTGGAATTTTGGGATTTTGCTAGGGATTGCATTAAATCTATAAATCACTTTGGGTAGTATTGTCATATTAACAATACTGATTCTTTCAATCCATGAACATGAAATATCATTCTGGGTTTTTTTGTGTCCTATTTCTTTCATCAGAGGTTTATAGTCTTCCGTGTATAGATCTTTCACTTCTTCGGTTAGATTGATTCCTAGACATTTTATATTTTTTGTAGCTATTGTAAATGGGATTGCTTTCTTAACTTCTTTTTCAGATTGTTTGTTGTTAGTACTTATGCATACTTCTGATTTTTGTATGTTGATTATGTGTCTTACAAGTTTACTGAACTTGTTTATCAGTTCTAATAGTTTTTTGGTAGAGCTGTTGGGTTTTCCTAGGAATAAGATTATATCAATGAACAAAGCTAATTTGATTTTTTCGTTTCAAATTTGGATGTCCCTTATTTATTTCTCTTGCCTAATTTATTTTTTAAGTGATGGTAAGTATTGTTATCCCTGTTTCATAGTTGAAAACTCCTAGGGCTAAGAGCTGGGCGTGGTGGCTCACGCTTGTAATCCCAGCACTTTGGAAGGTGGAGGCAGGCGGATTATGAGGTCAGGTGAATCACCTGGGGTTGTATGGCAAATAAGTGAAAAAGCCTAATTCTGCAGCCTTCCTTATGTACTGAAGAACTTTTTTCTTTTTTTTTTTTTTTGAGACGGAGTCTCGCTCTGTCACCCAGGCTGGAGTGCAGTGGCACGATGTAGGCTCACTGCAAGTTCCTCCTCCCGGGTTCAAGTGATTCTCCTGCCTCAGCGTCCTGGCTAATTTCTTTTGTGTTTTTAGTGGAGACGGGGTTTCACCGTGTTAGCCAGGATGGTCTCGATCTCCTGATCTCGTGATCCACCCGCCTCGGCCTCCTAAAGTGCTGGGATTACAGGTGTGAGCCACGTGCCCAGCCATTTTTTTTTTAAGAACTTCACAAATGACATATCTGAGTTTAGATGTCTAAAATAAGAGCTTTACTCAATATTTGATGTGCATTGACAACTCTAATCATCCCAATGATTTTGGTCTGTACATATGCCCTCAAAAATTGAGTCACCATGGCCTGATGCAGTGGCTCACACCTGTAATCCCAACACTTTGGGAGGCCAAGGCAGGTGGATCACGAGGTCAGGAGTTCGAGACCAGCCTGACCAACATGGCGAAACTCAGTCTGCACTAAAAATACAAAATTAGCCGCGTGTGGTGGTGCATGCCTGTAATCCCAGATACTCGGGAGACTGCAGGAGGAGAATCGCTTGAACTCGTGAGGCAGAGGTTACAGCGAGCTGAGATCACACCATTGCACCCCAGCCTGGGCGACAAAGCGAGACTCTGTCTCAAAAAGAAAAAAATTTTAATCACTGTTTTCCAGTCCTGGGAGGGCAAGGCAAATATTCCCAAACATCAGACTTTCTATTGATTAATCAGTTATTATTAGCTTATTTACTAGAGATTTTACGGTGTGTCAGCCACTATACAAAGTGCTTTATCAATATAGTCATGTGCCACATATTGACATTTTTATTAATGACAGCATATAAGTGATCCCATAAGATTATAATACAAAATTTTTACTATACCTTTTCTATGTTCCTATATGTTTAGATACACAAATACCATTGTGTTACAATTTGCTACTGTATTCAGCACAGTAACATCTTGTACGGGTTTGTAGCCTAGGATCAATAGGCTATACGCTAAGCCTAGGTACTTAGCAGGCTATGTCATCATCTAGATTTGTTTGTGTAAACACATTCTATAATGTTTGCACAATAATGAAATCACCGAACAACACATTTCTCAGAAAGTATTCCCATCGTTAAGCAACACGTGACTGTATTATCTCATTTAATCCCCCCAAATCCCTATGAGGTAATGTGATAGGCAGAATCTAAATACCCTTTTCTTCTCTCTAAAAAAATGCATTATTTTTCTTTCTTTCTTTTTCTTTAGAGACAGGATCTCACTGTCACTCAGGCTGGAGTGCAACAGTGCAGTCATAGCTCACTGCAGTCTTGAGCTCCTGGACTCAAGTGATCCTCTCCCCTCAGTCTCCCAAAGTGCTAGGAGCCACAGCACCTGGCCCTAAAAAAGTACCTTCTTATACATTAATCTAGCTATTGCTATGAAGGAAGTTAGTACATGGAATTAAGGTTATTCATTGTAGATGAAATTAAGATTACTAATTAGCTGGCTTTAAAGTAGAGAAATTCTTTTGGATAATCTGAGTTGGTCCAATGTAATTATATAAACCCTTAAAAGTAGAAGAGGAAGGCAGAAGAGATGACGAAAAAGTGAGACAAGGGAAATTCAAGGCATGAAAAAGATGCAGAAAAGGCCTTTGACAAAATTCAACCACCCTCATGCTAAAAACTCTCAATAAACTAGGTATTGATGGACTGTATCTCAAAATAATAAGAGCTATTTATGACAAACTTACAGCCAATATCATACTAAATGGGCAAAAACTGGAAGCATTCCTTTTGAAAACTGGCACAAGACAACGATGCCCTCTCTCACCACTCCTATTCAACATAGTATTGGAAGTTCCAGCCAAGGCAATCAGGCAAGAGAAAGAAATAAAGGATATTCAATTAGGAAAAGAGGAAGTCAAATTGTCTCTGTTTGCAAATGACATGATTGTATATTTAGAAAACTCCAACGTCTCAGCCCAAAAATCTCCTTAAGCTGATAAGCAACTTCAGCAAAGTCTCAGGATACAAAATCAATGTGCAAAAATCACAGGCATTCCTATACACCAATAATAGACAAACAGAGAGCCAAATCATGAGTGAGCTCCCATTCACAAGTGCCATAAAGAGAATAAAATACCTAGGAATAGAACTTACAATGGATGTGAAGGACCTCTTCGAGGAGAACTACAAACCATTGCTCAAGGAGATGAAGACTTTATATATAAGTCATATAATCATATGACTAAAAAATATGATAGCAGTCTCCAAATATAACATATTTCAAGGTCTCCAAATATAAGGATTTTAAATTCTTTTTTTGAACCAACAGCCTCTGGAACTATAGCAATGCATTATTCTACTGTTAGCATTACTTTGCTTTGAAAACAAATATTTTGATGTAGATACAATTAAAAAGAAACTCACGCAAGGTAATGTTTATTCTTCAAACCACAGATTCAAATAGTTACTATTTTTTTCCTTCATGTTCACAGTACTGTTAATAAAATTTTCTCCATGGGTAGGTACACTTGAATTTGCATTTTGAGAGATACAGAGGGAGAGATATTGGTGAAAATTGGAAATGGAATGAAACAGGATATTCATACTGGTTTTAAACATTTTAACATTCATCATGTGTCATTTTTAACTGACTGATGAAAGGTAAAGATGTCAGAATTTTTCATTTCATGAAACAGTGTGCAGTGTTTGCTATCCTGGAAATTGCTAGTTTTCTAAAGTATAAATATTCTGTTTCATTCTGTTTCCAGTTTACGTTCATGTCTTCCCCACGGCACCTCACATGGTACAAATCGATATGCAGCATTTTTTCAATAGTAATAATTTCAATGCTAACTAGGATGTGGTAAGGACTTACCATCATCTGCAAACTTACAATACACTCTCTGCTTTTTGCAAACTAAATTGATGAATAAGACCTATTTGTAATTGTGGGTAAGAGATGACAGGCAATAAACTTTTCAAAAAGTTTGACCATTAAACAAACATTAAATCAAAAGGAAATTAAATGTTTATTTTTGGGAAAAAAGAGTTCAGATTCTATCCGTATCTTTTGCCGGTGTCCCCTTGTCCTGATCCAAACTAAAGGAACTATTCTCGGTTCCCTAAAACTTCATATGTGACATTTTATTTTCATATACAATTTTTGTATAAAATTAATATATTTTTATATGATATTATATAAAATATATTGAAAAGGATATATATTACATATTTTTAATAACTATGGCTGTTACTTTAGCTACAAGTAAACTTGTAGAATGAATCACTTATTCCCAATTCTTCATTGCTTCCCTGCATTAGTATTACACATTCTGTCTTTTTGCCATGGACTTTTAATAACACCCAACAGAATAGGATGAATTTAGCGTATGATCCTATGGATATTGGATTGTCCAAGTGACTCTGGACAATAAAATCTGTGTGCAATTGGCACTATGACATTTCTGGGCTCAGGCCTTAAGAGATACCATGGTACTCTGCTCATTCTTTTGCCTTTTTATTGCTGTTAAGAGAAGCACTTCCTTTGTGCAGCTGCTGCCCCTCTGCATGGGTTCCAGAGTAAATATATGGATTAGGTTTAAACATAACACAACAGTAATGAAGCGAGCCCAGCTTTCCCTGTAGCTTGAAGCAGAGCCAACCACCTAGGCTTAGCCAGGATCAGACCACTGCAAAACAACCTGAAGATGGATAGGTGGTTCCAGCAGAGATCATGAGAGCTGGTCCAGCTTAACTACATACAAGGGAAATAATCAACGCTTATTCTTGTATGCCTTTGGGATGTTACGACTGTATACTATGCAGCATTGTTGCAGAAATAGCTAACAGATACAAATACCTTTTACCATGTGTATATTTGAGTAAAATATGTTTTAATCTGCCCACGTCACACCCGAAGATTTCTCCTTATTTGATCCTTCTCAATCTCAAATGTAGTTTTTTTGTGTTCCCATGTCCATAATAATACTCATTTTATTTTACTGAAATTTGTTGCGCATGCATTTATCTCTCTCAGTAGATGATAAGTTACTGGAAGGCAAGGAATGTGTCTTATATATCTTTGGAGATACAACCTATCAGAGCACCTCACATGTAGCTGGTGTTTAAATAGACTTTTCTAAATGATGGAATGGATAGATCAATGCATTTTCCAGTTATTTGATGTCACATGACATTTGGGTATTTAATGTGCTACATATTTATCTGGAAAAGCTTCTAGCTGGAAGGAAGGTGAGACTATCTAAACTGTTCAAACATGGGTAGTAATGTCTGTTTCTTGTCATCAGTGGAAGCACCCTTTGGAGTAAACCCCTAGATTCCAGAAAAATCTGCCTTCTCTGTTTTCTTTGTTTGTTTATTTGGTTGGTTGGTTTTTTTGCTCCAACACAATAGAGTGAGCTGAGCTGAAAAGTTTTCCTTCCTAATGGTGTGTAATTTCATGGTGTTTCACAAATTACAAATTCTGTGATTTCACTCATTATGCATTTTTAGCATTAGGAGTTTGGATCTCAGGGTAGGATTGGAAAAACAATGATTGGGCTGCTATTTGCTATGCATGTTAGGAATATAAGGGAACCAACTGAAAGAGGTGGAATCATCTGAGTTTTAACTAGCAAACTTGTGAAGAAAAACTAGTAGAATAGGGGCTTTCTCTTAACTGAGTACATGACCAAAAATTTGGGGCTGAATTTAAGCCTAAGTAGATCAAATTGTAAGTAGAGACTGTAAAGAGTAACTGGTATAATGTCAGACAGTTCATAGAACCTCTAGGAAAACCAGTAATTTATTTGATTTCCAGGGTTTTTATTTTCAAACATTTCTAGTTTTGGTAAATTATGATCAGAGTGACATTTGTAATTGTATTAGTCCATTTTCATACTGTTATGAAGAAATACCTGAGACAGGGTAATTTACAAAGAAAAAGAGGTTTAATGGACTCACAGTTGCACATGGCTTAGGAAGCCTCACAATCATGGCAGAAGGTGAAGGAGGAGCAAGTCATGTCTTACATGGTGGCAAGCAAGAGAGTGTGCAGGGGAACTGCCCTTCATAAAACCATCAGATCGCATGAGACTTATTCACTATCAGAAGAACATCACAGGAATAACCTGCCCCCATGATTCAATTACCTCCCACAAGGTCCCTCCCAGGAAATGTGGGAATTATAAGAGCTACAATTCACCATGAGATTTGGATGGGAGATTTAATGCTTTTTTTGTGTATTTTAAATTATATTAAATGTTTGTGTGCTTGTGAAAAAGGTGTATTCTTTATTGGCAAAGTGTATAGATTAATACATATATAGATTGTGTTGAATAGGTTATCTATATTCTTGTTTTATTTATACCTATTTTTGTTTACTCAATGTCTTGTACTGATAGAAGTTCAAGTCTCCTATTACTAATGTTTTAGCATCTGTGATTCTGTGAGTGTCTTGTTTTTGATTTATATAGGTAGTTGCTATGTTATGTGGTGCACAGATGTTTATAATTATTGATTGTGAATTGTCATATTTGCATTAAATATGCTTTTCTTTGCATGTATAATGTGGTAAGGTATGTATTCTACTTTTATTATCAGTGTCATTACCCCTGCTTTCTTATTGCTTTTTTTATTTTATTTTTTTTTTCTAATATGTCTATACAGTTACTCTTTAGGCTTTTTCAATGCAAGTATTCATTTTCTTTTGTGTGCCTTTTATAAACAGCATATAGTTGAGTCTTTGTAAGTCTTTCTTTCTCTTTCTTTTCTTCTTTCTTTCTTTTCTTTCTTTCCTTCTTTCTTTCTTTTTGAGACAGAGAGTCTCACTCTGTCACCAAAGCTGGAGGATAGTGTTGTGATCACTGCTCGCTACAGCCTCAAACTCCCGGACTCAAGTAATCCTCCCTCTACCTCCCAAGTAGCTGGGACTACAGGTGTGCACCACCATGCCTGGATACTTTTTTGATCTTTTGTTTTGTTTTGTTTTGTTTTGAGATGGGGTCTCCCTTCATTGCCCAGGCTGGTCTCAAACTCCTGAGCTCAAGCAATTCTCCTGCCTTAGCCTCCCAAAGTGCTGGAATTACAGGCATGAGCCACCATGTCAGGCAAAATCTTTTCTTTTGTAAATAGGTGAGTTAATATTCACAACAGCAAAGACATGGAATCAACTCAAATGCCCATCAATGATAGACTGGATAAAGAAAATGTAGTATGTATATACCATGGAATGCTATGCAGCCATAAAAAGGAATGAGATCATGTCCTTTGCAGGGACATGGATGCAACTGGAAGCCATTATCCTCAGCAAACTAATGCAGGAACAGAAAACCAAACACCACATGTTCTCACTTATAAGCAGGAACTGAACAATGAGACCACATGGACACAGGGAGGGGAACAACGCACACTGGAGCCTGACAGGGGTTGGCGTGTGGGGAGGGAGAACATTAGGAAAAAATAGGTAGTGCATTCTGGGCTTAATACCTAGGTGATGTGTTGATCTGTGCAAAATAGCACCATGGAACACATTTACCTATGTAACAAACATGCACATCCTGCACATGTATCCCGGAATTAAACTAAAAATAAAAAATAAATAAATAAAATAAATTGGTGAGTTAAATCCATTAGCATTTGTTGAAAAGATTAATGTGTTTGGCCTCAACTCTGCCATATTATCTTAGCTTATAATTAATACTTAGACAAATAGTTTATGTTTTTTCTCTATACGATATATTTTCTTTAATTTAAAAATGTATAATATATTATAGTATTTAGGAAGCTTTGTGGTTTTGTTTTATTGAATATCTTTTACTTATGCTTTTTAAAATGCCCTTTATCCCCTATTTTCATGTTCAAAATATTTCCATTTGGTTTGTCATTTATCTGTGGCATCCTTTAACTCACATTTATTACCTATAAAATAGCCAAATCATTTACTCTACTTTTCCATTCTTCTTTACTTTTCTCTTTCCATTTTTCAGTGGCATGATTTCTACTTGGTCAGAATATAAAATAGATGAACTATATATCAGATAGCATATTATTATTTTACTCCCAGCCCACCTTAGTCTCTTACAAATGCGATAAGTAAGATCAAATGTGAATATCAATTTCTATATTAACAAACTATGCTCTTTGTTAATCCTTTGCTCAGTTTCCCCAGGCATCTTTCAGTTGGATACAGTTTGTGTTCTAGTAGATTTTTCAAGAAGGGCTCATGGTTTCAGAATTCTTTGAGTTCTTGTGTCTAACATTTTTGTAAATAGACTTGATACTTGAAGGACATTTCTGTTCATAACAAACTGAAGGAAAAAAAAAATGTAATGCCAGCTTTATTTCAGGCTTTCTTTCCTAGCATTGATTGAAAATGCTTCTCCTTTTTGCCTCGTTTTGTATTTTGGTCTAAGGCCAATCACTCTTTTTCCCTTGTGAAATATTTTATCTTTTTGCTGAAGGTCCTACGGATGGTCTAAAAATCTTTACAGACTATCATCTTTACTTGTATATATCATAGAGTTTATCATTGCAGGTCAATTTTTACAGGCACCCCACAGACCCTTTAGATATGTTGATACAAATTTTTCTTTTATTTCTGGAAAGTGTTCTCGTGTAATCATTTTAATCGTTTTGTTTCATTATCTTAGCTTCCTCAGGGACTCTAATTATACAGATGTTATTTTTCCTTTGTCTTCAATTTCAAACATTTTTTCTCACATCGTTTTTATTTACTGCATTTTCAATGCATTGTTTTCCTGTTTACTTCAGAGCCTTTTTAATGTTTTCATTCAAATTTCTTTTTACCTTGAGTGCTGCATAAGTTAGTCATAATTTCTAATATGACTTTGTCTTTTTTTTTTCTATTTTCTTCCAGGAATCAATCAGTTTATATTTTATTTCTTCCTTTTTTTGGCCATTTCTATTTTTGCTTTTTGAATTTCTGATGCAAATTGTCTTCTCAGTCCATGCGTGGTGGCTCACACCTGTAACCCCAGCACTCTAGGAGGCCAAGGCAGGAGGATTGCTTGGGACCAGGAGTTTGAGAGCAACCTGAGCAACATAGTTGAATCCTGTTTCTACAAATAATAATAAGAAGAAAAATATCCAAGCATGATGGTGGGCACCTGTGGTCCCAGCTACTCGACAGCCTGCTGTGGGTGGATCGCCTGAGCTTGGGGACTTCGACGACGCTCCTGTGAGCTGTGATGGTGCCACTGCATTCTAGCCTGGGTGGCAGAGTGAGACCCTGTCTCAAACACACACACACACACACCCCCCTCAAATTATCTTCTCATATCTCCCAATACTTATTTGAATATATTTATTTCAGGTTTGAATGTTATATTGCAGGTATTTATATAGACTATCTATATATATCTTCAGCATTGATATATAGATATAGATATAGATATAGATATAGATATAGATATAGCACGAACCCCCTCCAGTAGACTGTTCACTCTGCATTTCTATGGTCAGACTGACAGTTTTGGAATAGTTTATAAGATTCCTAGTTCAACAGTGCCCTCTACTGTCAGAGTAACAATGTACGTTTCCTTCCAGTTTGGGAGGAGGGGGAGGGGCTAGGGGAGAGGTGTTTTCTTTGATACGTTTTACTCTATTTTATCTTGCAACATCCTGAACTTTCTCTTCTGGCTTTTCTCTCTCTTTCCCATGCAGTTTTCAAAGGATGACTCTCCTTTTCTTTTCACTCACTTCTGCCCACAAAACCCTTTTTAGCCTTTTCCCTATAATCAGTGCTTTGATCTACTTACATGCTTTTTCATCATTTTCACACAGAAGGTAGACTTTCTCTATATAATATGGCTTTAGGAGAAAATAAAAGACCCAAAGGTACCTCTTCTCTTTTCTCTTCAACAGTGGTTTTTTTTTTTTTTTTTTTTTCCAAAACTTTACTTGCGTTTTCAAATTCTTCTGGCCGGAAACACGGAGAAAGCTGGCAAGAATTGGGCATTATTTTTCTACTTACAGGCAATTTCATTTTAGTTGTTCACTCTCTTAATGTTATGTGGGCAGCTTGGATTTCTGTAGTTTTATTTATTCTTGTAGTTCTTTACTGCTTCTGTTACTGCCCTGGTTGGGTACATTAAATTTACAAGCCTGATATTGCCTTGGCAATATCTTAGTCAGTTTCGGCTGCCATAACAAATTACCATAAACTGGCTAGCTTAGGCAAAAACCATTTATTTTTCACAGTTTTGGAGGCTGGAAGTCTCAGCTCAGGATGTCCACATGGTTCATGCTGGTGAAGGTCCTCTTCCAGTTGCAGACAGCTGACTTCTTGTATCTGTACATGACACAAAGAGGGCAAGCAAACTTGTTCTGACATCTTCTTATAGGGGCATTAATCCCATCTCTGAGGACTCCACCCTCATGACCTAATTACATCCCAAAGGCTCCAACTCTGAATGCCATCTCATTGGGGATTAGAGTCCAACATACAAATTTGGGGAAAACACAAACAGTCATAACAGCTACCTAGAATTACCTGCCTAATAATTTTTTAGTGGGCATTGGGCATAGTGACTCACATTGATGAGGCTCTGGATTGTGTTGCTTCCTTTAAACATGTTGAATTTTGTTTTGTGGAGCAGTTTGAGACTTCCTAGGTTTGCCTGTGTTTAAATATCGTTAGCATTCGTCTACCGTATTTCTTACTCTGGAGACAGTTTTGCCCTGCTACTAAGTTGTGACTCATCTGGTGCCAACTGGATACCCTGGATGAACAAGGAATCATCTCTATTCTGACTAGTCAGAACTTAAAAGACTCGCAGCCTTATGTGAGCTCTGGAAATTGTTTATTTTTTAGCTTTCTGATAGTGTACCTTTGCCTGGGTTTACAAAATTATCCCCTACACGTGTGCACCTTTGTATTGAATAACATACTCAGGAAACATTTTGCAAATTTCTGTAGCTCTCTTTCTGCATAGCTCTATCCTTTCCAGTATTCTGCATTAAAAATCTACCTTGGCCTCCCTTAAATCTGATGTTTGCCTCCAAATCTCAAGAATATTGACTATCGATGCTGGGGTTCTGCCTCCCTGTACTGGATCTAAAAAGTTTTTCCAGGCTGAAAGCTGGGGAAACTGTAAGTTTCACTTCATTTATTTCCTGTCTCTCAGGTATAATAATCCTATGCTGTGTGTTCTACAATGTCTGACAAAATTTGTTTCATGAATTTTGTCTAGTTTCCTTGTTTCAATTAAAGACCTGAATCAGTTACCCCATTATATTAGAAATGGAAAATTTGGACTGCATGAATTTTTAAAAGCTTTATAGGTGACATTAATGTGAAACTAGTTTTAGGAACCACTACTTCAGCTTCATAAGGAGTGATAAGATAAAAGAACATAATGATTATCTTGATAATTAGGAATGCTATAAATAGCTCATAGCCATTGAGTGTTTATTGCACTGTAACTGTTCCAAGAACTTTGAAGATGAATTAATCAATATTTATCTTTCAAGTTTCCTTTAATAATTCTATCAAGTCCAAGTAGAATTGAAAGCTGGGTGATGTATTGGGAAAATATGTGCAGGGACCAGACCTAGGGAATCAAGGTGGATGCCAGGACACATATTCTCTCTCCTTTCATTTCTCCCATTCCCTCCTCCTCCTGCTGCTTCTCCTCATCCTCCTCCTCCTCCTGCTCCACCTCCTCTCCTCCTTCTCCTTTTTTTTCCTTCTTCTTCTCTCCTCTCCACCTCCCTACACATACACACACACTGTATATATGTTGGTTTGCTTTTGACTGCAAGCAAAACCTTGAATCAACTCAATACACAATGTTGACATATGTAACTAACATAATAGCAAGTCCAGAAGTAGAGAAGACACCAGAATGTGTGAATTGGGCAATCAAATGTGTCATCAAGAATCTTAGTTTAGTTTTGTTTTGTTTTGCTTTATGGGTGCTCTGGCAACTTCATGTTGTTCAGTATGATTTGTTGATGACTGCAGTTGTTTCATAAAATACATGGAAACACAGCAACATAGAGAGAGTGGAAAAGATTGTCTCTTCTTAATGAGAAAAATATTCTCCATTTCGTGGTAGAACACTTTTCATTTTCCTAATTCTTTGGTCAGAATTAGGACACATGCTCACCTCAGAATCAATTGCTGGCCTGAGTTGAGGATACATAACCTCCCAGGCACTTCAGGGGGACCTCATCAGCCAAGGTAAATTCTTTGGTGAACCATGCATGTGTGTACTGGGGCAAGTCAGAACCCAGAGCGGGGGGAGGGGTTTGCTATTATAGAAGAGAGGACTGGGCAGAACACCAACAACAGTGCTACCTATTATAACCCCGCTTTGACAAATGGCGTATCGAAGGCTCACCGTGTTTACCCAACCTGCTCAGAATAACACAGGCAAGGGTTGGAGGAGGTAAAATTGGAAGCCACACTGTTTGACTCCAATGTTGAAGCTGTTAATCAATATTCAATACAATGGCTTTGAACCTATGAACTAAGTAAAATGGCTTATTACTATGAACTTATAGTAATATCAGTGATAATGTATCTTAACTCATTTCTCAGATATCTTTAATTAGCAATGATTATTTAATGATTTGCATTTTCCTTCTAGTGATTTGTACACAGGGGTGCCAGGAACCTGTGAGACATCGCCTGTGCTTTGCCCTGTATTTGGAAGCCCACTGGGAAATTTGAAAAGGTCTGAGAAGAATCATCCTGTCTGTTAAGTGATAATTTGAGAAGAAAGAAACATCCTCCTTGAAGTGCAGAGAGTTGCTTCTCTCTTGACACCTTAGAGGCAAGTCCAGGGAGCAGAATTAAGTGACAGTAAAAGGAAAAGATCACATATATCACAGGAACGAGAAATCCTTATGGCTAAGTCAGCTCTCCACAGTTAGGCTACACTTTGATGTTGGCAAAAGTTCCCCTAGTGGGAGAGATATAGGGAAAAGAGCAGAGGAATAAAGAGATGGCTTCACTTACCCAGTCTAAGTAAAGAGGTGAACAGCACATCCATCTAATATTTAATATGGGCTTCTCTTGCGAGGAGTTGGAAATGCGCTTATTAAAGTCTGCATAAGCAGCTGAGTTATAGCCTCTAAAATAAACTGGAAGGAATGCAGGAAAAGAAGCTGACTTACTGAAAAGTTTATAAGCCCTCACAGAAAGCCAAGTTGCAAACAAGAATTCTTGCAGAGCTGAAGGGATGTCTCCAGGGGATTACTTGTAGAATTGTTTCCTCCAGTGGATGCTGTAGTATATGGCCTGGTTCCCCCATTGATGGCCAAGCTGCTCATTCCCCAACCTGCTGAGAATCAGAGTGTGGACGGCTGATGACTCATGACTGAGTTTCTTACCAGGAATTAACCTCGACCGTGCCCAAGTGTATGCTCCCTGTCTGGGTTCAAATTAACATCCAAAACGTAGTCTATGTGGGAGTACAGATACCTAGCCATCATGTCTGAGTTTGGGGCAGCTGTGATGGGTCCTCCAGTTCTAGAACCAGTTGTAGTCTTTATTGTAATGGCATCATAGTTCAGCTTGCCCCTTGCCTAATTCTGCTGCCTTCATTTCTTCACCGATGTTCTTTCCCAAATAACTCGTGAATAAATTCCCTGCATGCACATATTTGCCTCCAAGTCTGTTTTCTCTGAAACTAGACCTCAGAAACTTAAACATAGTGAAACTCATAGTGAAACCTTACCCTTTGTCTGGGACTGATGGTTTCTCTGGCATGTGGGACATTCAGTCCCTAAAGTGGAAGAGACCCAAGCAAACCAGAATGGTTATTCATTGAACCTCAATGAGATAGTTAAAATAGACTGAAAATTCCACTCACAGATGGGCCAAAAACGTCATGAAAATTCTATCATCACCATGTGCATGGAAGTCTTTTCTTTCTTTCTTTTCTTTCTTTTTTTTTTTTTTTTTTTTTTTTTTTTTTTCATATAGAGTCTCACTCTGTCACCTAGGCTGGAGTGTAGTGGTGCAATTGCAGCTGACTGCAACCTCTGCCTCCCAAGTTGAAGTGATTCTCCTGCCTCAGCCTCCTGAGTAGCGGGATTACAGGCCCCTGTCACCACGCCCAGCTAATTTCTGTATTTTTTTTTTTAGTAGAGACGGGGTTTCACCATGTTGGCCAGGCTAGTCTTGAACTCTTTTTTTTTTTTTTTTTTTTTTTTGAGATGGGGTCTCGCTCTGTCGCCCAGGCTGGAGTGCTGTGGCCGGGTCTCAGCTCACTGCAAGCTCCGCCTCCCGGGTTTACGCCATTCTCCTGCCTCAGCCTCCCGAGTAGCTGGGACTACAAGCGCCCGCCACCGCGCCCGGCTAGATTTTTGTATTTTTTTAGTAGAGACGGGGTTTCACCGTGTTAGCCAGGATGGTCTCGATCTCCTGACCTCGTGATTCGCCCGTCTCGGCCTCCCAAAGTGCTGGGATTACAGGCTTGAGCCACCGCGCCCGGCCTAGTCTTGAACTCTTGACCTCAGGTGATCCTTCCCGCTTGGCCTCCCAAAGTGCTAAAATTACAGGCATGAGCCACCGCACCTGGCTGGAAGTCTGTATCTTTTGCTGGTATATAAAAATATCTTTGTCTTATCTTTCCATGCCTCTGGTAACCAGCCTTCGTACCTTTTTCTGCTATAAATCCCCCCCTACCCTATATACTGCTGGTAGGGTGAACTTCCTGGCTTGAAACTTGAACAGGGAGTCAACCTGGTTCTCCAATTCTTCCATTTTGTTCTCTAAGTTGCTTCCAGTGAGATCTTTCTGAAGTGGAGTTGTGATCCTGTCCCTGCTGCTTAACACCCTGCCACAGCTCTGATTTACCTTTGGCGTAGAGTCTGAATTCCTACCCTAGATGTTTATTGAAGACATGGCCTCTTAGCTCTCCAGTTCTTGTGCTTCCACTCCCCTTTTCTCTCTAGCTATCCGTGACTACCAAGTTACAGTGCTAGCGATAATGCTTCCCCCCTCTCAGTCAGAGGCTTTGTTAGAAAACCTCTTCCTCTCTCCTTTGCCTGACAGTCTCCAGTGTGATTCGTTTTCCCCCTCTGTTTAGTGGTGTCTTCTGTTAGGAAACCTTACATGGTGCCCCGGCCACCCTGGTTTGGATTAGATAGCCCTTTTTGGGTACCATAGACTCCCACCTGGACTTCCACAGCTGTCTGTCACATCTCCCCACTTTTAGTGCACACCTTCTCTGGCTTCTGTACTGAAGGCAGAAAGTTCTATTCACGATGTGAATCTTGCCCAAATTCACACAACTGTGTTAACAAAAAATCAGTAGCTGCCTCACTGATCTTAGAACACAGATTGTTTTCTTTCTTTCTCTCTCTTTCTTTCCTTCTTCCTTTCTTTCTTTCTTTCCTTCCTTCCTTCCTTCCTTCCTTCCTTTTCTCTCTCTCTCTCTCTTTTTCTCCCTTCCTTCCTTCCTTCCTTCCTTCCTTCCTTCCTTCCTTCCTTCCTTCCTTCCTTCCTTCCTTCCTTCCTTTCGACAGAGTCTTCTTTGTTGCCCAGGCTGGACTGCAATGGTGTGATCTCGGCTCACTGCAACATCTACCTCCCGGGTTCCACTGATTCTCCTGCACCAGACTCCTAAGTAGCTGGGATTACAGGCGCCCACCACCATGCTCAGCTGATTTCTATATTTTTAGTAGAGACGGGGTTTCACCAGGTTGGCCAGGGTGGTCTCAAACTCCTGACCTCATGATCCACCTGCCTCGGCCTCCCAAAGTACTGGGATTACAGGCGTGAGCCACTGCTCCTGGCCTGGATTGTTATTTTTATAATGATCTCTATAAGATGCTATCTCTACAGTCTCAGTTTACTTTGCTTCAGCTATTCTGGCCTTTTACTCCCCCAGACATTTCATGCTTCTCTTGTCACTGTGCTTCAGATGAGCAGGTGCTTCTAGAGAGGTTCTCTCCTCCTGCTCCCTACCCTTCTCCAAAGGCTTTTCAAGTACTACCTTTATTTACATCCTTCTGATATTCACTTTACATATGTGGCTTTCAGCATCCTAGTGAAACCTACTCTTATATCCCATACTTCATAGAAACATGTACTTCCTATGCATAGCTTATATGATAGATGTAATTGTCTTAGTTCTATTTTCTTTTCCTAAATAGACTCTGAGATGGAGATTTACGTGTAAGACTTTTATGGGTGAATATGCTTTCAAGCAGAACCTGTGGGTGAGTAAAAGAGGTAAGAGTAGACAGTGGGAATTATTGAACTATACATAGGCACTATAATCCAAGGGTAATGCTGGAGTTGGGATGGCTTTTTCTAATTGTTGTCTTTTGAAACTGTTTTAGTCCATTTTTACGTTGCTATAAAGGAATGTCAGATACTGAGTTATTTATCAGTAAAAAATATTTATTTCAGCTTACAGTTCTGCAGGTCGTACAGGAAGCATAGCTCTAGCATCTGCTTCTGGTGAGGGCCTCATGAAGCTTACAATCATAGCAGAAGGTGAAGGGGAGCCAGTGTGTCACATGGTGAGAGAGGGAGCAAGAAAGAGAGGGGGAAGTGCCATGCTTTTTAAAACAACCAGATCTTGTGTGAATGAAGAAAGAGATCTCACTCCTTTCCACAGGGAGGGCACAAATCCTGAGGGATCTGCCGCCATAATCCAAATATCTCCCACGAGGCCCCACCTCCAACACCAGGAATCACATTTCAGCATGACATGTGGAGGGGAAAAAGCACCCAAACTATATCATCTTGCCCCTGGACTCCCAAATCTCATGTCCTCACATTGCAAAATACAGTTATCCCATCCCAGAATTCTTAATTCATTCCAGCATCACTCAAAAGTACAAAATCCAAAGTCTCATCTGAGACAAAGCAAGTCCCTTCCACTTATGAGCCTTAAAATGAAAACCAAGTTATTTACTTTCAAGATTCAGTGGTGGCACAGGCATTCGGTAAATATTTCCATTCTAATAAGGAGAAATCAGCCTAAAGGAAGGGGCAACAGGCCCCACACAAGTCTGAAACTCAACAAGGCAGTCATTAAATCTTAAAGTTCCAAAATAATCTCTTTTGACTTCATGTCCCACATCCAGGGCACTTCATGTCCCACAACCCACTGACATAAAGAGTGGGCTCTCAAGGCCTTGGGTACCCCTGCTCCTGGGACTTTTCAGGGTATAGCCCTCGTGGTTGTTTTCACAAGTTGGATTTGAATGCCTGCAGCTTTTCCAGGCTGGGATTGCAAGCTGCCAGTGGTTCTACCATTCTCAGGTCTGGAGGGCAGCAGGCGCCTTCCCACAGCTCCACTAGGCAGTGCTCTGGTGGGGACTCTGTGTAGGGGCTCCGCCTCTGCAGCAGGTTTCTGCCTGGGCATGCAGGCTTTCCTGTACATTCTCTGAAATCTAGGTGGAAGCTACCAAGCCTCTTTAAACCTCACATTCTGTGCTCCTGCAGGCTTAACACCACATGGAAACTGCCAAGGCTTATTATGGCTTGTACCTTCTGGAGCTGTGATCTGAGCTATGCCTGGAGCCCTTTGAACTCTGACTAGAGTCAGAGGGGCCAGGATGTGAGGAGCAGTATCCTGAGGTGGTACATGGAAGTGGCACCATGGGCCTGGCCCCTAAAACCATTATTTACTCCTAGTCCTCTAGGCCTGTGATGGGATGGGTTGCTTCAAAGACTTCTGAAACGCCTTTAAGGCCATTTTTTTCATCGTCTTGGATATCAGCACTTGTCTCCCTTTCAGTCATGCTAATCGTTCTAGCAAGCGGTGTTTCCAAAGCCTGCTTGCATTCCTCTCCAGAAAATGCTTTTTCTTTCTCTACCACATGGCCAGGGCACAACTTTTCCAAACTTTTGCACTGTTTCCCTTTCAATTATAAGTTTCAATTTTAAGTCATTTTTTTGCTCGCATATCAGATTATAGATAGTTAGAAGTAGCCAGGCTACATCTTGAATCCTTGCTGCTTAGAAATTTCTTCTGCCAGATACCCCAGGTCATCACTTCTAAGTTCAGTCTTCCATAAATCCCCAGCACATGTTCATAATGTGGTTAAGTTCTTTGCTAGGGTATAACAAGGATGGCATCTGCTCTAATTCCTAATAAATTACACATTTCCCTCTGAGACTTCATTAGCCTGGCTTTCACTGTCCAATTTTTATCAGCATTTTGGTCACAACTACGTAACCAGTCTCTAAGAAGTTCCAAAAGGTTTATTTTGGCTCACAGTTCTGCAGGCTGTATAGGAAGCATGGCACCAGCATCTGCACCTTTTGAGGGCTTCAGGAAGCTTCCAATCATGGCAGAAGGTGAAGGGGGAGCAGGTGCATCACATGGTGATAAGGAGCAAGAGAGACAGTGGGTAAGTGCCACACACTTTTAAACAACCAGCTCTCATGTAAACGCATTACCATGAGAACACCAAGATATTCATGAGGCATCCACCCCACAACCCAAACACCTCCCATCAGGCCCCACTTCCAACACTGGGGATTAGATTTCAACATGAGATTTGGATGGGAGAAACATCCAAACTATTCCAGAGACACCTGTTAGAATTAGAATGGCCATGTCTTTGTGGGGAGAGGGAGATCACTGTTCTGACGATCAATAAGGTAGATGGATTTTCTTGGGTGTTAACATATGATACAAGAATATTTATATTTCTGCTTATGAGCATAAGTTTATTTATGTGTATACATCTTTGATCTCTTTATCCCTACTATTCTAGTTGTTTTCTTTCCAGGCCCTTGACCATTGAGCCAAGCTATTACCCAGTGGTTATTAGTTCATATTTATATTCTTTATTTTGAGCCACTTATATTTCCACCAAACACGTGTGACCAGGAGCTTTATCTGAAGGTTAGTTCATTAGCAGGATTCACTTTTACAGCTCTTTTTTGAGGACAGCTTGGTGTTTCAGGGCAGCACACGCATATTGGGCCAAGTCATCTGTGGCCTAACCCGAATTAGTGGCCTGGTGGTCAGAGGAGAAGTGTAAGAGGATCCTTATGGGCATCCATATTTTCTTGCAAGGCAAAGTTTCTGAATCATCCTCCAGAAAAAAGAAAGTCATATCTTCTAACAAGGAGTGGGCCACTTCTCTGAGCCCAGATATTTCAGAGAGATCTGGAGATTTAAGATTTTATATGTCTGGACTCATATATTCCCATCTCCTGTCTCTGGTTTTGCTCCTTCTTAGTTAGGGCCAGACCATAGTATGGCTAAACTGAAGAATTAAACTTCCACTGGAATTAAAATACTCTTACATAAGCTCTGGGCCTGAACTTAACCTTTTTATATCCTTAGACTTTGAAAAAATGAGTCACTTCATGATGGTCCATTGACTTTTACACTTAGATTTTAATTGTTGATTACTCACCCTCAGCTTTAAGCCAAAAAAAGATGGGAATTTATACCCCTCCCCCATCCCATCCCCCCTCCATTGATCAGTATTGAATGTGGGTTACTCCCATGAATGGGGCATGACCTTGACTAAGGGGGCCCTTTTAGTCTGAGAGCAATTTGTGGAGAATGTCAAAGCTGAAAGCTACAGTAACTACCAGTACTCCCAGCAGAAGGAAAAATGAGTGCCTCCGATTTTTGCAAGAGGTATGTGGCACACCACAGAATTTACTCTTTGTGTGTATTTACTGAGCCATGAAACTCAAATACCTAGTATAGTTTTGACGTGCTGTGAGTGTTTATGAAGGGGTGAGGGTTGGGGAGTATATAGATGCATCAGCATTTCACTTTTATCTTATTAATTATTACACTAAACTTCAATGTTCTTTTGTTGACCTCCCTTCTCCTGGGCAGCTAAAACTCCTTTTGGGTAGAAATATGCCATGCTTGTCTCAGATTGTTAGGTACAATAGGTACGAAGCATGGTTCTTACCATAGCATAGATAAGAAATGTCAGTTTCTCAACTGATATATTAAATGGGCTAATGAATGAAGGAGCTTAATGATTCATTAATTCATTCACTTAGAGACATATCTGGTGGCCTTTCTACCAATAATACAAGTCTGCTTTGGGTTGTACCTAGTGATGCTGTGTCCATGAGTTTAAATTCTATATTTTGCTTCTTATAAGGAGGGCCTAGAATTCATCACAAGGTACATGGGGGGAACGTGAAGTTTGGGATGTGACCAGGACCACACACGACAAGTGAAATCTTAATCTTTCAGTCTCCTGATCAAAACTTAAAGGACTCTAGGCTAGCCAGAGTTGTGAAACAGGCAAAACGGCAGACAAGATCAATATCACTTTTCTTTCCTACCCTTTCCAACCCCCTTGCAGTAAGTCAAGACCAGGTAACTAATCTAAACGATGCAATGTGAGTGTAATTTATTTATATCGCTTTTTGAGAGATGTCTGGATCGACTTTTGCACAAGTCGTCACTCTTTCCCTTCCCCTGTGTTACATACTGAGAAGGGGCAGGTGTCACAGATAGTGCCACTATAACATGGGTTAGCCTGTGTTAGCCAGGCTCCCGGGGTGACAGTGTTGAGCAGAACCCCACACTGGCATGCATGGAACATACAGAGTAAGTGAGAAGTAGATTTATTGTTCTTTGCAAATGAGATTTGGGGTTGTCAGGAATATAACCTAGATTACCCAGTTGATTATAGAATAGGTAGAAATAAGCATGGACAGCAGAATCAACATGTGAAAAAGAGCTTATAAAGTAATATTTTGGTAAGACCAGCTTAGTAGGACTAAGTTTTTCTAAAAGTGTGAGCAAGAGCCATGTTAGCTGCAAACCTACAAAGGTGGGTGATACCGGAGGGAAGTCTAAAGAAAAAGGACCTGCTAGATAAAATCACAACAGTGTGTAAATAATTGAGTCAGTCTATTATCTATCTATCTATCTATCTATCTATCTATCTATCTATCTATCTATCTATCTATCCTACCTACCTACCTACCTGTCTGTCTGTCATCTATCTTTCTATCTTTTGTCATCTATCTCTTGAAGCCAAGCATTATAGGGCCAATGGTGCACTTGTTCTTAATTTGTACTCATTATCTTTCTAGTTCTCCTTTACTGCTTCTTAAAAGAGTTTTAATATGCTCTTAGGAAATTTCACAGCTGCAGAGGGTCAAATCCACCCCCCAAATGTAAAGCAAGTCATGATTGTCACGGCTTCAAGAAAATCACATTACAAAAAATATGCTACACTTATTCCCGTAGCAGCCATACCTTTCCAAAACAAGGAATATATGCAGAGTTTGTACAAGGGAGTGAAAATGAGGAGTACCACAGTGACTATCCAACCCAGACACCATTATTGATGTTGCAGAATTAAAGTCGTCAAGCTATCATTGCCACCAGCAGTATAATTTTTCAAGGACGTCTAAAAACCTTTTAACTCCTGTCATGGTTCAAGTAGTTGGCAGGGCCTAAATTTGACTTTGAGCTTCAGATTTGGAAAATCAAGGAATTCAAAGTGAATCTCAGCCAGCTTCCCTTAGCCTCCTGTGACTTTCCCCTCAGACTATAAATGGATCCTGTTTTTGAAAGCAAGCCCAGATTTCCTTAAAACATGTTCCAGTCTCTTGAAATTCACTAAGAGTATATTTCAAATGAAGGCTGCGCTTTTCTCTGCCCCCTGTTTTTGGAGCATCCTCCTTGTAAGCATTCCAATTCCCTTGTATGGGTTAGTGCCACTCTTGCTGAGTACATGTCATGCCCATCATTGCACATTTCAACCAGACTCCCCAGATGAATTACAGTCTGACTTTCCATTGGCTACATGTCAAAAGCAAGCTATTCAGGGTCAACTTCCTTGAAACGATCTGCCAACTGGTCTACTGGCCTCCTTAACACAAGTGGAATTACAGGAATCAAAAGAGAGGATGAAGGTCAACGTCGTGGGCTCCATTTCCTTTCAGGGCATTGCTTTTCATATCCTTCAGAGAGTCTTTCACACCTTCCATTCTAAATGGAAACTAACTAGAGATAGATTTACACTGTTAATATACTGACCACTTCAGTCATTAGTTCCAAAGATGCAATCCTTTGAACAATTTATACACACCAACCGTTTTCTGTTACTATGATAAGTTTCTTTGGTCTTATTGAAGTGAGATAATTACTTCCTCATATGGGATACGTACCTCTCTGAATGCTACTGAAAACCATTGCATTTGCTTTTTAAGCAAATACATCCCATTCTTATCTCATATTGGGCTTGCATTCACCCAAAAAAATGCCCTTTGATATTTCGTATGAATGGCTGTTCACTCACATCTGGTTCATCTCAAATAGATACTTTTTTCCCCCCTAAATGTGTGTTTTGGACTATACATTTATCGGTGTTAAATTGAATCACTTCAGCTTGTCAAGATTTGATTTTTGTCATGCGATGTATTCACTATCCATTTCAACTTCAGTAATCTAAAATATCTAATCTGTGTACCATTCAAGACATTCATCAAAAATGGAAAAGTTTTGAAAACAGAGTCTTTTAGTTTACCACTGGAAATTAGCTTAGAGGGGCATTGGTGCACTAATATGTATCCTTTAGATGGTTGGCTACATACCTGATGTTTTTAAAACTTACTTTGTACCAGGTTCTATGATAAAGTATTATTTCATGTTACCCTCACAATATTGCAATGAAATAGGTGTTGTTGCTTTTTTTTAGTAGATTAGGAAACTGAGGCTAATGGATGTAAATTTACTTTTAGCAAGATCACATAAGATAATTAAGGTAAGAATATATTTATCCAGGTTTTTCTCCTACTGCTCCTTGCACTTTACACTCCAGCTGCATCTGATTGCTTATAGCCACTCTCCACTCCAGGATTTTTTTTTATAACAGTGCTTTGCACATGCTATTCCCATTTTCTGAAGTGCCTTGCACATTTCATTGTGATTTTTTTCAACAACAATTTCAACTATTCTGCCTTCAACACTAAGTTCAAGTGTTTTTTCTCTATCCTTATAGCAGGAAAAAGCTTATCACTCTGAAGATTAAGAGATATTAATATAATGCATGCAATACGCTAACTACAATTTTATTAAATAACGCTTATTATTAGCATCACCACATTTTATGTATACCTCACATTACTTGAGACATTTGCTGTTACCCACTTTACAGATTTTTTTTTTTTTTTTTTTTTGAGGTGGAGTCTTGTTCTCTCTCCCAGGCTGGAGTGCAGTGGTGCGATCTCGGCTCACTGCAAGCTCTGCCTCCCAGGTTCACGCCATTCTCCTGCCTCAGCCTCCCGAGTAGCTGGGACTACAGGTGCCCGCCACCACGCCCGGCTAGTTTTTTGTATTTTAGTAGAGACGGGGTTTCACCGTGTTAGCTAAGATGGTCTCGATCTCTTGACCTCGTGATCTGCCCGCCTCAGCCTCCCAAAGTGCTGGGATTACAGGAGTGAGCCACCGTGCCCGGCCTTACAGATTTTTTTTTACAAGACATTGAAGGAATTGCGAAAGGCCCTATGGATAATAAGGGAAGGAGAGCAATGGTTTTGACAATTAGAGATAGTGCCTTAAGTACTATAAAGATCACTGAAAACAAAAAATCCAACTCTTTACCATGGTTTACTGGGCTTTGTATCAACTGGGCCATGCCCACCTCTTCTAGTTCAATTCAGACTTGCCTTCAACCCCTGACTTACAACACTTGGACACTGGCTTTCCTATAATTCTGCAAATAAGCCTAGTTGGTTTTCACATTAGGGTTCTCATCCTTGATGCCTCTTCATTCTGGTTGTATTAGTTTCTTCCTTTCCTTTCATCTGTGTCTGCTCAATTGCTAGCTTTCATGAACATTTTAGTTATTTTGTTAATTCCCAAGTAGTATCGCATCACTCTGTTTAATTTGCATCACAGCAACCACACATATCTCATTTACTTATGGTTGTGCACTTTATGGTCTGTTTCCTCTCCAAATATGAAAGCGCTATAAAGACAGGAACCTTGTCAATTTTATTTGCTACTGTATGTCAGGGACAATATATAGTAAGTAGCAGGTGTTTACTACATTTACATTGAATAAACAAAGAATAAGGTGTTAAAGAAGCATGGTGGGGCAGGCATCTAAATCTTACAAAGAGTGAGGGAAAGTTTGCTGGGAGAGAGGCCATGTCTTAGCTCTATCTGCCGTAACAAAATACAATACACTGGGAGGTTTAAAGGCAATTTTCTCACTATTCTGGAGGCTAGATATTTGAGATCAGGGCGCTAGCATGGTTGGGTTCTGGGAAGGTCTCTTCCTAGCTTGCTGATGGCTGTCTTCTCACTATGTCTTCACACGACAGAAAGAGTAAGACCTCTAGTGTCTCTTCTTATAAGGACACAAATCCCATCAAGGGATCCGGGTCAGATGCAGTGGCTGATGCCTATAATCCCAGCACGTTGGGAGGCTGAGGTGGGTAGACTGCTTGAGCCCAGGAGTTTGGAGATCAGCCTAGGCAATGTGGCAAAACTCCATCTCTACAAAATATACAAAAATGAGCCAGGTGTGGTGGCATGCACCTGTAGTCCCACCTACCCAAGAGGCTGAGGCAGGGCGATCACTTGCACCTGTGGGGTTGAGGCTGCAGTGAGCTGTGATTGTGCCACTGCACTCCAGCCTGGGACACACAGCGAGACCTTGTCTCAAAAAAAATAATAACAATAAAAAGAAATAAAATAAAGTAAAATAAAATAATATAAAATAGAACCCTACTCTCATGACCTCATCTAAACCTAATTATCTCCCAAAGTCCTCCTGTCCAAATATCATTTTATTAGAGGTTGGGGCTTCAATATATGAACTTTGAAGGGCAAAATTCAGTTCATAGCAGGGCGTGATTATGCAAAGGTAAAATAAGGAGTTAACCCAAATCGGAGGTGGGAATGCATAAATCACTGGTTCGAAACCATGGGAAATTTTGCTGCCCTTTCTTCTATCCCACATCGTGGAACATGTGACAATGTCTGGAGACATTTTTGATGTTTGAAACTTGGAAGGAGTGCTACTAGCATCTACTAGGTATAGTCCAATGATACTGAGAACCCTGAGCAACGACTGGTGACCTTTCCTCAGCAGTACTCTACCTCCCCAGCCTTTAATGTACATCTCTTCTCTGTGTTTTCTCCTCACTGCTCTCAGTTCTCTCTTGTTGGCCCAGGTGGCTACTTATACCCCGCGACACACTGGAGTCTTCCGTAGACTTTCTGAACTCCAAAGCTTCACATCTTTCTTGGAAAAGCTACAATCAACAGTCAGCCTTGCTCTTGCCCAGACTAGCAGATCTCAGAGTCGGAGAGGGCTGAGGTCACACATTATATTATCGTATTAGTCAGGGTTCTCTAGAGGGACACAACTAACAGGATAAATGTATATAGGAAGGGGAGTTTATTAAGCAAATTGACTCACACGGTCACAAAGTTAAGTCCCACAATGGGCCTTCTGCAAATCTAGGAGTCAGGAAGCCAGTCCAAATCCTAAAACCTCAAAAGTAGGGAAGCTAATGGTGCAGCCTTCAGTTTGCAGCCAAAGGCCTGACAGCCCCTTGCAAACTACTGGTGTAAGTCCAAGAGTCCAATAGCTGAAGAACGTGGAGACTGATGTTTGAGGAAGCATCCAGCATGGGAGAAAGATGAAGGCCAGAAGACTCAGGCAGTCTAGTCTTTCCAAATTATTTTGCTTGCTTTTTATGCTGGCCGTGCTGGCAGCTGATTGGATTGTGCTCACCTAGATTGAGGGTGAGTCTGCCTTTCCCAGTCCACTGACTCAAATGGTAATCTCCTTAGGCAACCCCCTGACAAACACACTCAGGAACAATACTTGACATCCTTCAATCCAATCAAGTTGACACTCAATATTAACCATCACAAGGATCAAGGAAGTAGGGCTGCCTGAGCAAGGCACCATGGGTACTAACTAAAGAGTGTTAAAGAGCACTCAGATCCAGGATGCAGGGATTTGGAAGTGCAGGCTGAGAAATCACTTGGATTCTGCTGAAGCTGGTGCATAGAGTATCCTCTGTACTTCATCTGTCTGCTCATGTCCTCCCTGGTCAGTTCAACCACCCTGAAAAATTAGAATTGGCTCAATTTGACCAACTCAGCAGTGCACAAGTACCAAGAGGTTTTTTTTTTTTTTTTTTTGTCTCATTTTTATTTAACTTTCAGGAAACCAACTTCAATGAGATTTTATAGTATCTTGAAGCCTGGGGACTCTCCTCCCCCCAATACTTCTGTCTTATAAAACCCTGATAAAAGTATAAAACAAAAATTGATGAATTCTAACCAATTTGAGCTTCCTCATTAATAGCAGCCTGGTAGAAGATGCTGAGCACAATTCATTTCTAATGATTTAATTCTAATTAGTATTTATAGCTATAGTGTAATTCCAATAATGCACTATTAAATGAGTTCAGAAATGTATTTATTGATTCATTCATGATAGGACAACATCATATATTCAGATGCTTTTGAGATAGCTAGATAGATATATACCCGCACATTTTCTACATTTTTCTCAATTCTTTGATTATGATCCTTCTTTTTTATGTTTCATACTGTGATAGCGAGTCTTTTAAATTGCTATTTGCAATAAATTTTGGGTAAGATTATTCACTTTTCTTTGTATTTTTTATTTTATGCTCTGAGTGTGGGAACCTACAGAGAGCTACAAATTGAAAGAAACAAACATTTCAGAGAAAACAGACCTCCAGAGCTTTGGAAAGAGCAAGGAATTGACAATTTGAAGGGCTTCAAGTATGCCAAGTAGCCGTCATAGCTCACTCCACATTTCAAAAGGGAAAAAGCAAATCAAGATTTGAAAACTTTACAGAATCTTTTGTTTGGTGAGAATGTGTTCATTGCATGTTGGCTATAATTATTGTTAACATTCATTTTAAGAGCAATTTACTGATCTCTCACTGAAATTTCTCATCTATAATGAGAAAAAATATTTGAACTCATCTCAGCTTAATGAATGAGGGTTGGCAGAATTAAGTGAGCTATCCAATATCTTAGCTTGTCAGTGGCAGAGCTGGGATGGGATCACGATTGTGCTTCAACACTTCTACCCAGACTTTTTGCACTATGCTCTACACTCTTGAAGGACATATGTTAAAAATAAAGAACTATTGATGTTCAAAAGCAAAATTATGCCATCATTCTTTGGGACAGTTTATTTGAGAGTCTGGTTTTATATAGAATCTGGGAATGTCAAAATTGAAAGGATACTTAGAGTTCCCATATTCAAAGCTCTCAATTTCCTGAATTAGAAAAAAATGTCTGGAGTGGAAAAAGCATTCAAATGCCACAGGGATTCTCTTTTTTCATCTCAAAATTACATGATTAGTATTGTACCTTTTAAATTAAGAAGAAAGTTATTATACATGGTGAGCAGAAATGAAATTTACATGATGAACAACCATAGATTCTACCAGTTCATGAATAAGGTGTGAGCCATCTGATCCAAGAGTTCTTTCTCTCTTCTTAGTTAGCGTACTTTCAACACAAAAGCATTCATTCTGCTTGTTGCTTTTTTAATACTAGATTTTACCTACAATCTCATGATTGTATTTTTTAAGTGTAGTGCAGCTCTAACTTATTTGATTTTCTTTAAGCAAGTAAACATAGTTTAAGATGGCTTACAGACATTTATATATCTTATAAAGGTATCTTAAATAATCTAGAGTGGTAAGAAATACAAGGCAAAAGGAAAATCAAAGGTTTTTTTGTAAAATCATTCTTCTGAGTGTTGTACTTTGTTACTTTTCTATGCCTTTTATAACGCAGTTACACTTCTTATATTAGCTATTGGATGTATATCTTAAGTTACTGTATAATCATTCAACTTGTCTATCATTATATTCTGAAATTTCACCATTTTAAACAAAAAGACGATTCATGCTATTATTTATAAATTTTACTGCATTTCATCTTTAAAAAAATAAAAACACACAATGGTAATAATACCATTCTTGAAGCAAATGATTGAATGTGCTAATTATAGTAATAATAAAAAGAATAGGTGTCAGAGACTCAATTTTCTAGAACTAGTGATGAAGATTATTAATCATGGTTAAGCAAAGAATACTCACAATAATGCATAATTTAGAGTTCTGGCCTTTGTGATTTTAAATTGCTCAAAAGTGCTCAAGAACATAGGTAAAATTCCTGGAAACAGAATTCCTGAAAATAAACATAATATCCCTCAAGCCATCCTTCCTTCCTGAAAACGAAATTTTTCATAAAACATATAAACTAGGTGTTGTCCTTTTGTAAATATTTTTACAACATGTATGTATGTTAAATTGGAAAATAGAGTTCCATTTGCTGAGTGAGGACCTCAGAAAGAAAAGGAAAGCATGATCAGTGGATATTTACTAACCTAAAAAAAGAGTGATCATTTGCTTCAGGAAAATAAAGAATACTCTTATATTTTCTCCATGTTCTTTTCATGGTAGCTTGGTGTAGAATCAAGAGTGTAGATTTGGCATCAGGCAGAACTGAGTATGCTAAGTGACCCACTAGCATTCTTCCTGTTCCAGGAACATGCCGAGCTTGTCCCTGCCTCTGGGTCTTGCGCTCGGCAGTGGCTCTATTTTGAATGTGATTCCCTGTGACCTTTGCAAGCTTGACTCATTTCTATGAAAAGTTCTGCTTAAATATCCCCCCTTTGTAGGGCTCTTATTGAACCAAACTCTCTCAAGTAGACTTCTGTGATGGTTGATATTAAGTGTCAACTTGATTGGATTGAAGGAGACAAAGTATTGTTTCTGGGTGCGGGGGTGTTGCCAGAGGAGATTAAAATTTGAGTCAGTGGACTGGGAGAGGAAGACCCACCCTCAGTGAGGGTGGACACGGTCCAATTGGCTGTCAGCATAGCTACAAAACCCGGCAGAAGAAGGTGGAATAAACTGGCTTGCTGAGTCTTCCGGTTTTCACGTTCTCCGTGCTAAATACTTCCTGCCCTTGAATATCAGACTCCAGGTTCTTTGGCCTTTGGACTCTTGGACTTAAACCAATGGTTTGCCAGGGACACTCGGGCTTTGGGGCACAGGCTGAAGGCTGCAATGTTGGCTTCCCTACTTTTGAAGCATTGGGACTTGGACTGAGTCACTATTGCCTTTCTTGCCTTCAGTTTGCAGGGATCACCCTGTGATTGTGTGAGACAATTCAACTTAACAAACTTCTTTTCACATATACGTATTTCTTATTAGGTCTGTCCCACCGGAGAGCCCTGACTAATTAATACAACTTCCTACATACTTTGTATCAGTTGACCCTGTAAATTTCCATTGCCTCTATAACATAAAATTAGAGAAATACAGGCAAATAGTTTGTAAAACACACTTTGAATAACTATATAAACATCAGCAATTTCCTCTGTGACATAAATGTATTAACACTGCTTCCAGTCGGTCTAACTTACCTTCATAAAGTAGCCTAGGTACTTAAATAATCTGCCTCATTATGTCTTAAAACACCTGACAATTCTAATTGTATTTGAAAAAAAGAAAGGTTTAATGCAACTAACAAGAAGTCATTTTATGCAGCACCTGAACACCTAAGGTGGCTCTAACAGACTAATGTACACATTAATCCATGATATCACATAAGTAAAATGAAGTGGTGCATTTGCTATTTCTGCTGAAAATCTGTGCGTAAACAATTCAATGTAAGTGCAGGTGATGGATGAATAAAACATCACTGATCAAGCTGGCTGCATCTACATTTTTGCTTAATCCTGCTGGTTTAATTTGGTTTGGTGGTTTTATTTTTCCCCCTTTCTGATGTTGTTTTCACCTGAGGTAGATAAATATATATCATGCATGGGAAAAATGAGCAACATAATTTTGAATACGTGAAACAGGTGAGAAAGTTGTTCAGCTGCTTTCAAATATTGTGCTTCTAGTCCCGAGAAACATAAAAATAACTTCCCAACCACAGCCCCTGAGAAAAAGTGTCTTTGCCGCTATAAAACACAGTCCATCTCAAAAGAAGTTGGAGCCAATAGATTAATGTATTCTTTATTTTTGTTTATTTTTATTTTCTGACATGGAGTTTTGCTCTGTCACCTAGGCTGGAGTGCCCGAGTATCCCTGGCAAACCATTGGTTTAAGTCCGAGTCTAAAGGCCAAAGAACCTGGAGTCTGATATTCAAGGGCAGGAAGTATTCAGCATGGAGAAAGGTGAAAACCGGAAGACTCAGCAAGCCAGTTTATTCCACCATCTTCTGCCGGGTTTTGTAGCTATGCTGGCAGCCAATTGCACCGTGATCTCTTCTCACTGCAACCTCCGCATCCCAGGTTCAAGCTATTCTCTTGCCTCAGCCTCCCGAGTAGCTGGGATTACAGGTTCCCACCACCATGCTTGGCTAATTTTTGTATTTTTAGTAGAGACAGTGTTTCACCATGTTGGACAGGCTGGTCTTGAACTCCTGACCTCAGGCGATCAGCCCGCCTCGGCCTCCCAAAGTGCTGGGATGACAGGCATGAGCCACCACATGTTCTTATTCATTGTCATGATGCTTGGAAAAATTACACATAAAGTATTATTTAAAAATATGCAAGTACCAGAGTTTGTACAACATTCTTGTACGTAGAATAATACTGAACAATAATCTTTTGTGCAGGGGAGAAAACTGTAAAATTTTTGTAAGTCGGGTGGCATCGACAGCTGAAGAAACCATCAAATTAGTCATATATCTCATGGCATGTGTCTGCCACAATAGACCGGTTTGGATTTTTCCTTTCCATAATTAATAATTTGCATCTAAATACGACATCTCTTTTTTTAATGTTAATGCCTTTTAAGGTTCAAAGTTGTTCCATGGTGCAGCAGGGAAACATTACTCAAAGCAAGAAAGTTAAGGGAGGATGGCTGTCTTCTACACACTAGGATCCCTGTGTGTGTCAACACGTTTAATTTACTAATAACAAATATCAATACCTTTCTCTTTTATTTTTGAAAAGAAGTTTCGATAATTTAAAATTGAGAGGAAACAGGTAATTTGCAGACTTTTCTGTCTCTTGTCTGTCCTAGTGTTGCCCAACAGAGTATTATGCTTCTATAAACCCAGGACCTAGTAAAATACTCTGAAAGCACAAACGCAAATTGATTAAATGTAACAACAAATAAAATAAACACTATTCTTTTACTTAATGCATCATAGCAAGTGACGCATAAAAATGTATGAATTCAGAAGTTTTAAAGCCAATATAAGGAAATTCTTATAAGAATTTAACTTTTAGCCTAACTGCTTATTATATGTGAAATGTGATCTTTATCTGCTGTGCAAAGCTTCTAGAATTAGCCATTACTTCGGTTACTTGTTCTGCACTTAAGCAGTACTTTTTCCCTAAGTATTCACTTAGTTTTTCATCAAATTCTTCGGTTAATTTTAAAAACACAACAGTTTTCTTTTTGCTAATGTGTAGGGTATTTTAACATTAACAAAACAATCAAATTGAAACCATGCACAGTGTTTAAAATATTGTAAAAGCTAAGTAAGTTTTAATAAGAACATTTAATGGAATATTACAAAATCCTAACAATTATGTTTCCACAGGATTATAGAAACTTGAAAAATGCTTATGTATAATATTACATGTACTATAGATTTCAATATAATAAAAATAATATAATTGTACAAGTATATAAATATATGGAATATATAAATAGATACTGAGAGAAAGAAAAAGAGAGGAAGAAAGCAGGACAGAAGGGAGAGACATAGTGGGAGATAGAGACAGTTAAGACTGTAAATAAACTAAAAAAAATTAAAAATTTTATGCTTGACATTATGGTGCAATTATTAATTTAATAATAAAAATTAATAAATTTAATTTTTGTACATTTAAACTTGTATGTAATATGGACTAAATATATTTTTACGGGTAAAGTCAAGGCTGTTTCCATTAATCTGATATTCTGTACAATGTCAATTACGTGTAACAATTCAAATAATGTTTGTAATAATGAAACAATTGAAAATATTTTTAGGATAATTGATAATTTTAATAGCCAAGATTTATTGATCATTTCTCATGCCAGGCATTGTGCTTTTGCATACGTCATCTCATTTAATTTCCATTTCCCTCTGAGGCAGGTCTTGTTATGATTCCTATTTTGCACATGGCACCTGAAAAACAGAAATGTTAAACAGCTTGGACAAAGTTACCAAGTTATGAAGACCAACCAGCCTTCCAGCCAAGGCATTGTTGTTCCAGAATCCAAGCTTTAAACACTCCTCAATATTGTCTTTCCAAATACATTTTGTTCTACATCCCATTCCTTGTTGATTGCAAGTTGGAATTTTGAATTTTTTATTGAGTATTCTGAAGCTCTGTATAGGAATATTGTGGGTTGAAATGTACCTCCTTGCCCCTCACCCCCCCAAAGAAAGCCATATTGAAATACTAATCCTTGGTACCTAGGAATGTGATGGTATTTGGAAATAGGGTCTTTGCAGATACAATTACGTTCAGATGAAGTGTTACTGCATTAGGGTGGGCCACCAATCCAGTGACTGGGATCCTTATAAGAAGAGAGAGATTTAAAGACCTAGAGGAAACATGGGGAAGAAGGCCAAGTGATGACAAAGATGGGAGTGATGCATGACAAACCAAGAAATGCCAATTGTTGGCAAACATCAGAAGCTAATTCCCCAAAAGCTATCAGAGACAGCATGCCTTGCTGACACTCGAATTTCAGACTCTAACTGTGATAGAATACATGTCTGTTATTGTTAGCTGCCCAATAAATGGAAATTTGTTATGGCATCACGGAGAAGCTGAAACAATGAATTGTTGACCTGATAACAATAAATGACACTTGCATATTTGATAGGGATATGATGGTGAAAACTGTGCCATGCATTTGGTATTCGATAAAGGTTCAGAAAGCATTTGGACAGCTTTGAGATTCTCATATGACATACGAATCATAAAGAATAAGTTGGTTTTACTACTTAAATGATATGTCCCATCTTTTATCCAAAGTATATGTTATTAAATGTTTTAATTTATCCTCGGTGATATCACTCAAAAGGATACAAAGATATATAACTACAAATTAAAGAAACTATAGTAGGGTCAAGATGGAGCAAGAGGAAAATAAGAAAGAAATAGCAGATGAAAATATTTGCAATTTTAAGAAGAGAATGAAAAGGAATTTGAGAAATCAGTGAAGGGATTTAGGAAGATAATGGAAAGATTTGACAATGTCTTATAACTTGGCAAAGAAACTTTATCTTAAAATGAACATTAAGAAACTTTGGAGTGATCGGGTGTACAGCCTATGGCTGACTTCAAGAGACATTTCCAAAGTGAAGTTGCAGATAACCAATCCACTCTGGAACCTAAACTAATGATGGAGAAGAATAATAAAAACGAGCCATTGTTGAAAAACAAAGTACTGGGAAGGAAAGGCTTTGAAATCAGTGATTTAAAATGTTGCTGAAAGTAGGACAGACTGGATATATACATAGAAATGTATGTACTCATAATTTTATTGCTGGATCCTTTTGGCAGGGGCTGGCAGACTAAGACCTTACTTTATATGACTGAGTCATGCACACATTGTGCTGATGGTGTTTAATATTTTGAGTAATGACAGGCTTTCCTTTTATAGCACTTTTAGTAATAAGCCTGGAAGCACTTTGACTGATTTTTATATATTTTTAGAATAGTTACTGTATTAGTGTTCTATTACTCCTGCAACAAATTACCAAAAACTTAATGGCTTAAAATATCACACCTTATTGTCTTATTGTTTAAGAGGTGAGAATTTGACCACAGGTCTCAGTGGGCTAAAACCAAGGAATCTGCAGGAACGTGTTCCTTTGTAAAGGCTATAGGAGACAATGTTTGTCCCTGCCTTTTTAGCTTCTAGAAACTTTATTCATTCCTTAGCTCTTGAACTTCTTTCAAAGCCAGAACAATTGCACCTCTCTGATTATTCTTCTGTAGTCATCTTCCTCCGGCAAAAGCTGGGAAAGATTTTCTGATTTTAAAGATTCATTTGATTATATTATCACCATTTGGATAATCCATGATACTCTTCCCATCTCAAGATCTTTTAACTTTCATTACATCTACAAAGTCCCTTCAGCCACATCAGGTAACAATTTGCAGGTTTCAGGCATTAGATCGTAGGCATCTTTTGTGGGCCAGTGTTCTGCCTCCCACAGTTGCTAAAACAAGACAATGTTTTGGGCAACCATTTTTTTTTTCTCACATATGTCAGTTTGGATCCCATTTCTCTGTCTTTTTGTTGTTGTTGTTGTTGTTTTGAGACAGGGTTTCGCTCTGCCTGTCACCCAGGCTGGAGTGCAATGGTGCAATTATGGCTCACTGCAACCTCGACCTCTCCAGCTCAAGCGATCCTCCCACCTCAACCTCCCAAGTACTTGGGATTACAGGCATGCGCTACCATGTCGGGCTAACTTTTAAATTTAACATTTTTTAAATTTAAATTTTTTAATTAAATTTTGTAGAGACAGTTTCACTATGTTGCCCAGGTTGGTCTTGAACTCCTGAGTTCAAGTGATCTTCCCTTCAAGTCTCCCAAAGTGCTAGGATTACAGGCATGAGCCACCACGCTTGGCCTTTTTGTTTGTTTGTTTGTGTGTTTGTTTTTAAAGCTTTTTGGAGGTATATTGATATACAGGAAACTGTATATATTTAAAGTATATAATTTTATGACTTTTGACATGTGTATACATCTGTGAAACTATCACCATAATCAAGGTAATGACTCCACTCATTATCTCCACTATTTTCTTCATTTTCCTCCTACTTCCCCTCCATTTTCTTTGTAGTAAGAACACTTAACATGAGATCTACCCTATTAGCTCATTTTAAAGTACATATTATAGGATCGTTAATTATAGGCACAACGCTGTACAGCAGATCTCTAGAACTGGTTCACCTTGCCTAACTGAAACCTGATACCCATCATATAGCAACTCCTCGTTTCTTCCTCCCAGTCCCCACTCCCCGCCCCCGGTTCCTGGCAACCACCATTCTACTCTGTATGAGTTTCTATGCTTTTGGCTTTTGAGTACCTCATATAAGTGGAATTGTGCAGTATTTGTCGTTCTGTGACTGATTATTTCACTTGGCATGATGTCCTCCACATTCATCTACATTTGCAACATAGGGCAAGATTTCTTCTTTTTTCCTCTTTTTTCCTTTCTTTCCCCTCCCTTTCTCCCTCCCTCCCTTCCTTCCTTCTTTTCTTCCTTCCATCTATTAGACCAGCTCTTGTTATGTTGCCCAGGCTTGTCTTCAGCTCCTGGTCTCAAGCTATCCTCCCGCCTCAGCCTTCTGAGTAGCTGGAATTACAGGCAAATACCACTGTGCCTAGCTTCTTCCTTTTTAAAGGCTGAGCAATATTCTATTGTATGTATACACAGAATTTTCCTTATCCATTCATCCATTGATGGATATATAGGTTGTTTCTATATCTTGAATACTGTGAATAATGCTGCAATGAACATGGGAGTGCTGATATCTCTTCAAGATTCTGATATTAATTATTTTGAATATACACCCAGAAGTGGGATTGCTGGATCATATGATAGGTCTGCTTTTAATATTTTGAGGAGTCTCTATATGGTTCTGTTAGTGACTAGACCATTTCCTAACAGTGCACAGGGTACACCAATTTCTCCACATGTTTGCCAACAGTGTTATCTTTTGTTTTTGTTTTGTGTTGGTAATAGCTATCTTAACAGTGTGAGGTGATATCTCATTGTGGTTTTGATTTGTTTCCCTGGTGATTAGTGATATTGAGAACCTTTTCCTATTCCTGTTGGCTGTTTGTATGTCTTCTTTAGTGAAGTGCTTATTCAAGCATTAACCCATTTTAATTAGATTATTATTATCAATATTATTAATTGATTATTAATTTTTATTGAGTTGTATGAATTTTTCATATAGTTTGGACATTTTTCAGATCTATGGTTTGCGAATATTTTCTACCATTTTGTAGGCTGCCATTTCACTCTGCTAATTTTTTTTCTGTACAAATGCTTCTTAGTTTGATATAGGCACCCCCGCCGAATTTTGCATTTGTTGCCTGTGCTTTTGGTGTCATATTCAAGATATAATTGCCAAGATCAATGCCAAGATTTCCCTCTGTGTTTTCTTCTCAGTGTTTTATGGTTTCAGCTCTTATATTTAAAACTTTAGTTCCTTTGAGTTTACTTTTTTTGTGCATGGTGTAAGATAAGTTCTAATTGTATTCTCTTTCATGTAGATATCCAGTTTTTCCAGCAGCGTTTGCCCAATTGTATATCCTTGGCATCCTGTTCTAAGACCAGACAACCATGTATATGTGGGTTTATTTCTGGTCTTTCCATTCCATTCCACTTGTCTATTTGTCTGTCTTTATATTGGTACTATACTGTTGAATTTATGCAGCTTTGGAATATATTTTGAAATCAGGAAGAGTGATGCCTCCAGGTTTGTCCTTCATTCTCATGATTGATTTGGCTATTCTAGGTCTTTTATGGTTCCATATACATTTTAGAATTTATTTTTCATTTATGTAAAAAATGCCATGGCGATTTTGATGAGGATTGCATTGAATCTATATATTGATTTGATTTGTGTGGACCTTTTAACAATATTAACTTTGTCAATCCATGAAGGCATAATATTGTTTCATTTATTTGTGTCTTTAATTTATTTCATCTATGCTTTGTACTTTTCAGTGTACAAATTTTTCTCCTTTTGGTTAAGTTTATTCTTAAGTTTTCTGTGATATTATTGTGATTGGGATTCTTTAAAATTTCCTTTTTGAATAGTTTGCTGTTAGTATGTGGAAACACAACTGATTTTTGTATAGTAATTTTGTATCCTGCAACTGTACTAAATTAGTTTTTTAATTCTAACTTTTTTGTGTGTGTGGAGTCCTTTGGGTTTTCTACATATAAGATCATGTCATCTGCAAATGGATAACTTTTCTTCTTCTTTTCTAATTTGTATACCATTTATTTATTCTTCTTGCCCAATTTCTCTGGCTAGGACTTCTAGTACTATATTGCATAGAAACAGCAAGAGTGAGCATCCTTGTCTTATTCCTGACCTTAGAGGAAAAGCTTTCGTTTTTTTACTACTATGTATTAGCTATGGACTTTTCATATGTGGCCTTTATTATGTTGAGGTATATTCCTTCCAAATCTAGTTTCTTGAGGGCTTTTGTTACCATGAAAGAGTGTTGAATCTTATAAAATACTTTTTCTTCATCTATTAAGGGATTATGTTCTGCTTATGCTTTATTCTGTGAATGTGGTGTAACATTGAATATATATATAACCAAAAGAGAGTAGCGGTGGACATATATATTGAACATATATATATGTTCAGTGTATATATATTCAATGTATATATTCAACGTGTGCGCATATATATTCTCTCTATATATATATATGTCCACCACTACTCTCTTTTGTGTATATATATTTGTCCACCACTACTCTCCTTGGTTATAATATATATATTTGGTTTTATACGTATACATATATACACACACACACACACATATTTATATGTTGACCACTACTCTCTTTTGGTTCCCATTTGCATGGAATATCTTTTTACATCCCTCCAATTTGACCTTATGTGTATCTTTAATTCTAAAGTGACTCTCTTGTAGGCAAACTATAATTGGATCTTATCTTTTCCTCCATCCAGCCACAATATGTATTTGATTGGGGAGTTTAATCCATTTGTGTTTAAATTATTTATTGATAGACATGAACTTACTATTTCCATTTTGTTAATTGTTTTGTTTCCCTGTCTTTTAGCTCTTCCCCCACCCCCACCTTTTTTTTTCTTTCTTGCTATCTTTCTTTGATAATCTCTGATTTCTTTCTCTTTTTCTTTCATGTATCTCTTATAGGTATTTCCTTTGTGGTTACCACACAGCTTCTGTAAACCATCTTAAAACACTCTATTTTTAGCTCTGTACAACTTACCTTTAATCCCATGTGAAAACCAGATGCTTTTATTTTCCCTCATCCCATGTTTTATGTTTTTGATGTCACAATTTATGTCTTTTTATATTCTGTGTCCATTAACAAATTATTGTAACTACAATTATTTTTAATATTTTTGTTTTTTAATCTTTATGAGTGACTTACACAGCACCATTACACTGTTAGAATATGCCCCCAGGCGTTCAAACTATGCCAGTTTCATCAGCACTGCAAATGAGGCAAGATAGAAACTGGTCCCTTGGGCAGCACTACAAAAGGCCAAGGGATGTTGGACACAAACTCCACTCGTTCTCTCCAAGGAAGAAGTTTTGGGCTAAGATAATCTCTCAGAACTGAGCTGTGCCAGCTTACAGAAGAGGTTGACTTGAGTAAAGAGACGTTGCTCTTCTTGTCTGTTTCAGTACTGCTGTTATTAGCTCTGTGTGCACTGGGGGCATTTCAACCTCTCAACAGGGTTCTTGACTCCTTGTAAATGTATTCTGGTGGTCTGTGTTTCACTATTAAATTGTTATTTCTGTGGAAGGGACAAGGACTTTGACTTTCTATTCCACCATCTTGCTCTACCATTTCACCATTCATGTTTCCATATTTAAATATTCTCATTACAAAACAATCATCAGAAAACATAGTCATTAATTTATAATTTTTTTTGTTTGGATCTTTCAGGTACTATCATCTGCTTATACATTTCTTATAAGTAAGCAACAGATTTGATCTTCTGAAGATAATTAAATAAATTTTGTTGATGCATTTAATTTAGTGTAGACGAAACAATGGGTTTGCTTTACTCTGACTATGCTATATTTGTAGTTCTTGACTTTTCCCCCTCTTGGGGCTAACCATCCACTTACAGTATTAAATCTGGGTCAAGCTCCTTTGTGGCTCTATACATGTACACATTTTATACCCACTACTTTGGAAGTCACTCTTTTCTTTCTCACTGCCTCCTCTCTCAAAATCTTCTACTCATCAACTTCTGAATAGTCCTATCACAAGTAAAGAAACTGAATTGACAAATAAATATCTTCCTACAGAGAAAAACTCCAAGTCCGATGACTTCACTGGTGAGCTCTTTCAAATAAATAATAAATAATAATAATCCTTTACAAAATCTTTCAGGAAAAACACTTCCCTATTAGTACTATGAGGTCAGTATTACCCTGACACCAAATCCAGACAAAACCATCACCACTAAATTAAAAACCAATAATTCTAATGATGTAAATGCAAAAATCTTTAACAAATGTCTAGAAACAATAACATCTATGGTAGAGGATGTGAAGAAACAGAAACTTACATGCATTGCCGTTGGGGTTGTAAAATAATGCACATTTAAAAAAAATAGTTTGGGCAGTTTTTCCAAAAATAAGTTGAGTTCATCATGTGACTCAACAATCCTGCTCTTAGAATGTAACAAAAAGAATTAAAAATATATGTCCACACAAAGACTTGTATACAAGTATTCACAGCAGCGATATTCATAAGAGCCAAAAAGTGAAAACAACTCAAACATCAACTGATGATTGGATTGACAAAATGTCATATGTTTATTCAATGAAATATGATCCGAAAATATAAATGGATAAACTACCTATACATGCTACATGTACTAGTCAGGGTTCTCTAGAGGGACAGAGCTAATATGATATGTGTATTTATATACAAAGGGGAGTTTATTAAGGAGTATTAACTCACACGATCGCAAGGTCCTACAGTAGACTGCCTCCAAGCTGAGGAGCAAGGAAGCCAGTCCGAGTCCCAAAGCTGAAGAATTTGGAGTCCCATGTTCGAAGGCAGGAAGCAGGCAGCATGGAAAAATGATGTAGGCCAAAGACAAAACCAGTCTAGCCTTTCCACACTCTCCTGCCTGTTTTTATTCTGGCCATGCTGGCAGCTGATTAGATGGTGCCCACTCAGATTGTGGGTGGGTCTGCCTTTCCCTGTCCACTAACAAATGGTAATCTTGTTGGCAACACCGTCATAGCCACACCCAAGAACAATACTTTGCATCCTTCAATCCAATCAAGTTGACACTCAATATTAATCATCACACTAAAATATGCGTGATTTCAAAACCACGCTAAGTGAAAAATCCGGACATTAAAGACTACATATGTTATAATTTAATTTACAAGAAATATCCAGAAAGCAAATAAGTGTTTGTCCGAGCCTGAGGGAGAGAAAGGAGATTGCAAAGATCATCGGAAGAATAAAAGTATTATAAAACTTGATAGTTATAATTGCTCAACTCTATAAATATACTAAATTTCAATGAATTATATACTTATATAACTCTATAAGTATACTAAATTTCAATGAATTATATACTTACATAAGTCTATATTTATGATAACTTAAATTATACCCCAATAAAATGTATAAAACAATCTGCAAGAGATGAGGTCAGAAGGTGTAGATGAAAGAATTTTAAAAATGGGCTGACAATTGTTAAATCTAAGTGATGCCTACTATAGATTTGTTATACTATTCTGTCTACTGTTGTGTATGTTTGAAAATTTAACAAAATGTTAAAATAGGAAAATGATGTCAGTAACCTTATGGCTCAGAAATACTCAGGACAAGATTAGTAGTTCTTGTGAAAGTTTCTTTAACAGCTATAAGAAGAACATAATTTTTCCAAATCTTTATTTTATTCTTCCAAAGCTGTGTTTTATATAACATAATTAAGGTTAAGTATTCAGACTCATACAGAAAGCAAAATTTCATTGATATATTACATCATAAGCAAGTTACTTGTAGTTTTCCTGAAGCAAATATTTATATAGAACTTAGACAAATATTTTAAGAAAAGTCAAAAAAGAGAATAAAAGCATTTGTGTCTGCTGGAAGTCCAGGAATTAGAAAGGTTTCAATTATTTTTTAGAATCTTTCTATCAATTATATATTGTTCTCATTCTCTTTGTTTTCTGTCCTCTCTTTTCTTCTCTTTTCCTTCTTTTTTCCTTCCCTTCCATCCCTCCCTACCTCCCATTCCTCCCTCCCTCCGTCCGTCCCTCTCTTCCCTCCCTCCCTCCTTCCCTCCTTCCTTCCTTCCCACCTCGAAAGAGAAGCTAGGAATGTTTTTCCTCTTATCAAAAGCATGTTATGAATAACAGCGCACATACACAAATACATTTTCGCCTGGGGAAAATCCCTACCTTTTAATAAAATTTTGTATTGGAACATATTTTTGAACCAAATAGAATTTACTAAAAACAGAATGGATACATGTTCTCCATCTTTCTATCAGCTGATTTTTGTTTGTAATCTGTTCCTGGATTATCTCAAGTTGCTATTTCTTTGTGTACCTTCAGTGATGGGAGTAGACATAGTTAGAATTGTGACTTACTTTAATAAAACAGTTTTACTAGGAGAAGCAGGTGACAGTCAGATTGTAATGGATGTGTGCACTTTCTGATCATGGCATATCACACTCTTTCCTGTTAGAAAGTGGTTCCAAGCTAATGTACTAAACTTGATGATTTGAAAAGACATGTTTCTCAAGTTGCCATTATGTATAAATCTCATATTTAGAGGTATAGTGGAAAAACTACGTGTATTCTGACACAATAGGTCTAATCCTAGGTGGCATCACAGTTATTAGATGCATTTTTGGCCAAAATGTTTATCCTCCCTGATACTCAATTGATATGTTTGTCAATGGAAATGTTAATTCATTCCCAAGCTGACTATAGGAGATTAAATAAATTAATACATGTCCAATGCCTATCATACAGCAGAAATTCAGTAAGTGGTTGTGCTTTTCCACTGTCTAAGTATTTTTCTATATTCTATACTATCCTATTATATGTATTTGTTTAATATTATGATGATGATCAGAAGGTACTAAATATTGTTGTGGAAGAACGTAGTCATTGCTTTTGGGAAATGTATTCTTTTTAACATGGTTAGGTTAAGCAATTGGTAGAAATAATATTTACTGAATGCTTACTCTATGGCACTCTTCTAAACTCTTTATAATCAGTATTTTATTTCAGAAATAGATGCTATTCTGATCTACATTTTATAAATTAGCAAAGGCCCAGAGTGGTTACTAGTGTTGTTTCAATAACAAAGTGGCATAGCTTAGAAATGAACACAGGCAGTCTTGTAATGGTTAAAAATGAGGTTCCTCTGTCAATTTCCTGGTTCAAGGAACTTCAGAGTATTAAATGAGTGAGTCCACAGAAAGCGCATATCTGCCAGGTTCTATGCTGAAAATTGGGTTTGAATAGTCTCATTTAATCTTCATAACTACTTTTTGAGGCAGGTTCTATTATTATCTTCATTTGAAAGATTCAGAAACTGAAACTTAGCAATATAAAGGTTGTTTGCTGAGCATAAAATCACACACACAAAAAGATTATTTGACAAATCGCCTAGATGATAGATAAGTCCCTATTTGTATTAATTAAAAAGCAGAGTGTTGCACAATGTTGTGTGCAAAAAGGGAACTTGTGGCCGTTAAAAATTTTTTTTTCTTTGTGGAATATCTTTTCTTACCAATTCGTGAAATGCTGATTTCTCAACGGGTCCTTAAAGTTTTAGAGTAAAGAATTGTATCAAACATTGTTTTTACCAAGAGTTTTGAAAACATTTTGGCTATGGAATTTCTTGATTTTTGTTGTTGTTGTTATTTTTTGGCATGCTGTAGAACAAGCATTTCATGGAACATGCTTCAAAATATATCGTTTTCATAGCAGTAGGTGTCCTTAAAGCCATGCTTACAGGTAGCATTGTGATATTTAGGTGATGGATACCCTGAATGATAATGCTATGCTCCATATTCACAGGGATAAAATAAGAATAAGAAGCCCCAATCAATTCCTGAATATTCCATGATGAATTGCTAGCTTTTAAAAATTATCAAACCAGTTTGTTTTTTCTACACTCATGTTAATCGATACCATGAATATGTGGCTAGTTTATGGATTAAGTAAACCAGTCCTAGATGCATAGCGTTTATCCTCTGGATGGCGTTGCTAAAGGAAATGTACTCAAATCTATTGTATAATCGTTGAACACTTCTTGAGTGGGCACTGATAATTTCAACTGCTGTGTCATTTTTTATCTACTTTATTTAGATATGTTACATGTTTGATTCTATCACAGTAAAATTATGTATATCCTCACTCCCTGAGAAACGTTATTTGGGTTTACAAGATTCTGTTTAAATACATCACATGTACATTTTACAGTTTCATTGTTAGAAAACCTTAATTCAATAATTGTTATTGTTTTTATTGTCACGTATAGGCTGCCAGTGGTATTTCAACTTACCTGTAAGTCCTAAGGTTTTCAAAAGCTATTTAAAGCTGTTGGGAACTGCACATATAAGCTAAGTGAACTCACAAGCTAAGTGGAAGGAAAGCATGCTAAAAATTATACAAATGTAAAATTTGAGATTATTACAGAAATTAAATATGTAAATAATCAAAGGTGATTTATTTTGAAATTTACCTACATGCTAATAGAATTTGTTTATTTATTTATTCATTTAGTTATCTATGTATTGTATTTGTCAACTTTGCTGGAGTAATAGCGGACTTCACAAATCTAAATGGCTTATCACAACAAATATTTATTTTCTGCTCATGGTATTTGTCTGTGATGGATATGGGCCAAATAGCAGTCCCTATTTCAGACATGCCATTGTAGTGGTAGAAGAAAAAGTACAAGAGTTAGAATAAACATATGTGGCATTTTAGACCCTGGTTAAGTATGGCGTAGATTGTTTCTGCTTACATTTCATTATGCAAAGCAAGTTCAGATGGACAAGGCAGTATTGTCCTCCCACAGAGGATACTGAAAGCCCATTGCAATGAGAGGAAGAAGCACGTGCTCTCACGAAAACCAGAATTGAATGGTTAGAATACTTGGCAACAGTATTGTAATTTACCATATTCACTGTCGTCTTTTATTATTGTTATTATATTTACCACTTTCATTACTTTTATGGGTTTTTTCCTTTTTCTTTTTTGAGACCGAGTCTCACTCTGTCTCCCAGGATGGAGTGCAGTGGCGGGATCTCAGCTCATTGCAACCTCTGCCATCTGGGTTCAAGCAATTCTCATGCCTCAGCCTCCCGAGTAGCTGGGACTACAGGCGACTATAGGTGCACGCCATCACACCCAGCTAATTTTTGTATTTTTAGTAGAGATGGGATTTCACCATATTGGCCAGGCTGGTCTCGAACTCCTGAGCTCAAGTGATATACCTGCCTCAGCCTACCAAAGTGCTGGGATTACAGGCGTGAGTCACCACGCCCGGCCTTTCATTGCTCTTATATTATATTTGGTACTGCTGTAAGCACTTTCAAATATTAACTTATTTAGACTTAATAACAGTCCTAAAAGGTAGGTGCTATTATTAACCCCAGTTTACAGGTGGGAAAATGCTGACACAGTGAAATTAAGTAAAGTTACCAGAGGTTAGTAAGTTTGCAAGTGGCTTAACTTTTGCTCTAGCCTAGGGAATCTGGTTCCAAGGTCTGTGCTGTTCAGGTTCTCACCCAGAGACAGCCAGAGAGGCAGCATATTATAATAGCAATAGATGATTTCTGTTTTCTTCTTTATAATTTTTAATAGTTTCAGAATTCTTAAAAAAAAAAAAAAAAAGACAGTCTCGCTCTGTCACCCAGGCTGGAGTGCGGTGGCGTGATCTCAGCTCACCCCAAGCTTCACCTCTCAGATCCAAGAGATTCTCGTGCCTCAGCCTCCTGAGTAGCTGGGGTTACAGGCACGCACCACCATGCCCAGCACATTTCACCATGTTGGCCAGGCTGGTCTCAAACTCCTGATCTCAGGTGATCCACCTGCCTCAGCCTCCCAAAGTGTTGAGATTACAGGCGTGAGCCACTGCACCCAGCCCAGAAATCTTTATAGGCTTTTTATTTCTTTGCTATTCTAAATTAAATGAAATCACCAAAATGGTGAGAAGACATAACCTGTTAAAATGTTTTATTTCTTGTGTCTCAGGGGAAAACATTTTCAAAAGCATTTGATTCAACCTTCTGATAGTATCTCATTATCTCTCTTTTTCCCCACAACCCTGAAATATAAGAGAGAGCTTTGCCATTTTCCCCTCCCTCAGCATCATGGAAAGTAATAAAGTTCTGATTTTCAGTGTCCTAAACTGAATCATTTAACCTAAGTCCTTAATCCTAAGATTTTAATAGATCTGTTATTATATTGTCACCAGCCAAGGACTTACAAAAAGTTGATGAGGATTCACTAAATATGAATACGTCCTTTCTGTCAGGCATGGTGCATGTTAAGTGAATAACGTGGGACTACCATGCTGTGTAACATGTCACATTGTAGGTTTCCTTTTTGTTCTTTTTTTTTTTTTTAGAACAGAAAGAAAACTGTTTCGTTACACAATCAAACTTGAATGTGACATGCATCATAGTCAATCTGCTTAAGAGACTGCAGAGACAGAAAGACGGTCACCAAAATTAGTCCACAAGTAGAAGAATTTACAGCACCTTGTCATATATAGTTCATCCTAAATTTACCTGGAGATTGAAGAGGCTGTGTATGCTAATTGTTTATATTCAATGCCAAATAAACTTTTCACATCTTCATAACAGGAGGTAGTTTAGCAGCTTGAAACCAGGTACTTGCTGAAGGTAGGCTTTCATTCTGCTACAAAAATGGTTGAAAAGAGTTCTATCCTTTTGGCTATTTACATTTTAGAGCAGTGGCTCTGCGCTCTATGGCACTGGCGTTTTTTTTTTGTTGTTGTTGTTGTTGTTGTTGTTTTCTTAAACAATAGAAATATATTGCTACATGGTTCAGAAGGCTGGAAGTCCCAAATCAAGGTGTCACAGAGATTGGTTTCTCCTGAGGGATATGAAGGAAGGCTCTGTTCTAGACCCCTCTCTTTGGCTTGTAGATAGCCATTTTGTGCTTCTCTTTTCACATCATATTCCTGGACACTCTGCCTATCTAAATCCAAATTTTCCCTTTCATAAGGGCACTAATCACATTGGATTAGAAAACTGTGCTGCTCTAGGATGACCTTTTCTTAACTAATTACATCTTCAATTACTCTATTTCAAATACGATTACATTCTGAGGTACTGGGAGTTAGGACTTGAACATATGAATTTTTGAGAAACACCATTCGATCTCTAACACCTGGTCTTTTTCTCTTTTGAGAAGTTTCGTTGTGTTCTATGTATAATGTATTTTTTGTCTCCACTTGCTTTTAAGATTTTCTTTTCGTATTTGGTATTTTTGCAGTTTATTGCAATATTCACAGGTGTGGATTTATTCTTATTTATCCTGCTTGAGACCCAGATAATTGTTGCTTTTAATATAAAAGTGTTCATGTATTTTATCACTTCTGAGAAATTCCCTTCATATATTGGTTCTACCACACTGGTAAACAAATATTGAGTAATTTCGTTACTTAACTAACAAGTTAACAATGTTGTTACTTAATTAACAAATTATTAGTTCATGTTTGTATTTAGTGATGTCACTCTTTTCAAGTGTCTGATCTCTCTTCCGCGTTTTTAAAACCTTTTTCTGTCTATGTGCTGGCATTCTGGGTAATTCCTAAAATCCATATTCTAGTTCACAGATTCTTCTTTTAGCTGCACCTAGTCTGCCTCTAACTGGTCTTTTAAAAAAAATCACATTGTTTTCCCTGTGGTTTTATTTAGCTATTTTTCAAACATGTTTATTCTTGACTACGCACAGTGGCTCATGTCTGTAGACCCAGCACTTTGGGAGGCAGAGGTGGGAGGATCACCTGAGGTCAGAAGTTCAAGACCAGCCTGGTCAACATGGTGAAACCACGTCTTTATTTAAAACAAACACAAAAATGAGCTGGGCATGGTGGTGTACGCCTGTAATCCCAGCTGTTTGGGTGGCTGAGGCTGGAGAATCGCTTGACCCCAGGAGGCGGAGGTTGCAGTGAGCAGAGACCTGCCACTGCACTACAGCCTAGGCGACAGAGCAAGACTCTGTTAAAAAAAAAAAAAAAAAAAGAAAAAGAAAAAGAAAAAAAAAAAAAGCTGTTCTTTAAAATTACTTACTGTATGGTTTAGCTCATTTTGTGCTGATATGATCAATTTAAACATATTTTCTCTACAATCCTTAACCATAATTCTTTAATTCTAACTTTATTTTAGATTTAGAGGAGGCTACATATGTAAGTGTATTACATGGGCATGTTATGTAATGGTAAGGTTTGGGCTTCTAGTGAACTCATCACCTAAATAGTGAATTTGTACCTAGTAGGTAATTTTTAACCCTCATCTCCCTCCCACCATTCCCTTTTGGGGTCTCCAGCATCTATTATTTTTGGACTTCTTTTCCATGCTTACTCACTATTTAGATCCCATTTATAAGTGAGAACATGCCATATTTGATTTTCTGTTCCTGAGTTACTTCACTCAGGATAATGAACCCCAGCTCCATCCATGTTGCTGCAAATGACGTAATTTCATTCTTCATTATGGCTGCATAGTATTCTGTGGTGTATATATACCACATTTTCTTTATCCAGTCAAATGTTGACTATCAAACACTTGGTTTGATTTCATGACTTTGCTATTGTGAATAATGCTGCAATAAACACACAAGTGCAGATATCTTCCTGAAGAAGAAATTTCTTTTCTTTAGGTAGACACTCAGGAGTGGAATTTCTGCATCAAATCGTAGTTCTATTTTTAGTGCTTTAAGAAATATCCATACTGATTTCCATGAATTTTTGAATTATTTTTCCTAATTCTATCAAAAATAACATTGGTAACTTGATAGGAATTGCATTAAATCTTTAGATTGCTTTGGGAAGTATAGTCATTTTAACTATATTGTTTCTTCCTAACCATGAGCATAGAATGTTTTACCATTGGTTTGTGTCATCTAAGAAGATTTCTTTCATCAGTGCTTTGTAGTTCTTCTTGTTAAGATCTTTCACCTTCCTGGTTAAATATATTCCTGGGTATTTTATTTTTTGTTTATTATAAATTATATTGAGTTCTTGACGTGGTTCTCAGCTTTAGCACTGTTGATGTGCAAAAATGCAACTGATTTTTGTGTGTTAATTTTGTATCCTGAAACTTTACTGAAATTGTTTGTCAGGTTCAAGAGTCTTTTGAAGAAATCTTTAGGATTCTTTTGCATATAAGATAATGTCATCAGTGAACAGAGATAATTTTGAACTCTTCCAGTTTGGATGACTTTATTTCTTTCTCTTGACTAATTGCTCTGGTTAGGACTTCCAGTACTGTGTTGAATAGAAGTGGTGGGAGTGAAAACCCTCGTCTTGAATTCTTAGGAAAAATGCTTTCAATGTTTCCCCATTCCATATGATAATGGCTGTGTGTTTGTGGTATATAACTCTAAAAACTGAGGTATGTTCCTCAATGCATGGTTTCTTGAAGATTTATATCATGAAAGGATGCTGGATTTTATTAAATTATTTTTCTGCATCTATTGAAATGCTCATTTAAGTTTTGTTTATACTTTTTGATTATGTGGTGAAGCATATTTATTGATTTGCATATTTTGAAATATTATTACATTCCTGAAATAAAATCTACTTTATTATGATGAGTTATCTTTTTTGATGTGCTGCTGAATTCTGTTTGCTAGTGTTTTGCTGAGGTTTTTGTATTTATGTTCATCAGGTATATTGGCCTGTAGTTTTCCTCGTCTGTTGTTTCCTTGCCAGATTTTGATATCAGGATGATACTGGTTTCATGGAATAAGTTAGGGAGGAATCCCTCTTCCTTGATTTTTGGAATAGTGTCAATTATACTGGTGCTAGCACTTCTTTGTACTTCTGATAGAATTGACTGTAGATGCATCTGATCCTGGGCTTTTATTGGATGGCAGATTTTTTTATTGGATGGCAGATTTTTTAAAATATTGAATTCTATTTCTTAACTCCTTATTGGTGTCTTTAGGACATCAATTTCTTTTTTATTCAATCTTGGGAGATTGTGTTTTCAAGAATTTATGCATTTCCCCTAAGTTTTCTAGGTTGTGTGCATAGAGGAAATGATAGTAATCTCCGATGATTCTTTCTGTGGTATCAGTTGTTATGTCACCTTTATCATCTCTGATTGTGCTTATTTGAATCTTCTCTCTCTTTCTGTTTTGTTAATCTAGTTAGTGGTCTTTCAACCTTGTTTATCCTTTCAAAGAACAAACTTTTGTTTTGTTGACCTTTTTATGATTTTTGTTATCAATTTCATTTAGTTCTCCTCTGTTCTTTGTCATTTATTTTATTCTGCTAGCTTTGGATTTGGCTTGTTCTTGTTTTCTAGTTTCTTTTTCTTTAATCTTGAGGTCTGATACTGCATTGTTAATTTGTGAACTTTCTATCTTTTTGATGTAGGTATTTAGCACTATATACTTTCCTCTCAGTGCTATTTTTGGTATGCTGTGTTTCTATTTTTGTTTATTTCAAAAAATGTTCTTGCGTTTTGCCTTAATTTTGTTGTTTACCCAAAGTCATTCAGGAAAAGGTTGTTTAATTTCCATGTACTTGTGTGATTTTGAGAATTCCTCTTGATATCGATTTCTAATATTATTCCATTGTGGTCTGAGATGATACTTGATATGATTATTATTGTTTTTTGAATTTATTGAGACTTGTTTTATGGCCAACCATGTGTTCAATTTTACAGAATGTTCCATGTGCAGATGAGAAAAATGTATATTCTGCAGTTGTTAGGTGGAATTTTCTGTAGATATCCATTAAATCCATTTGTTCAAGAGACCAGCTTACTTCTAGAGTTTTTGTTGTTGTTGTTGTCATTGTTAGTTTCCTGCAATGATCTGTCTAATGCTGTCAGTAGGGTGTCAAAGTTCACCATTATTATTTTATGGTTGTCTGTCTCTTTTTTTAAATGTAGTAGTATTTGTTTTAGAAATCTGAATGCTCCACTGTTGAGTGCATATGTATTTAGGATAACTAAATCTTCTTGTTGGATTGAACCCTTTATCATTATATAATGCTCTTCTTTGTCTTCTTCTTCTCCTTTTTGGAGGGGATTTTTTGTTTTGGGTTTAAAGTCTGTTGCATTTGACACAAGAATATTAACCCTGCTCTTTTTTGTTTTTCATTTGTGTGAAATATTATTTTCTATCCTTTTATTTTGAGCCTATGGGTGTCATTACACATCAGGTGGATGTCTTGAAGGGTGAAGATGGTTTTGTCTTGTTTTTATTCCAATTTGTCAATCTATATTATTTCAATGAAGTATTTAGGCCATTTGCATTCAAGGTTAATAATGATATATGAGGTTTTGTTCCATCTTAGTGTTTTTTAGTTACTTGCCTTGTAGTTTCAATTATGTAGTTGTTTTATAGGATCTGTGAACTTTATATTTGCATATGCTCTTCTGGCAGCAATTGCTACTATTCTTTCATTTTTGTGGTTACAACTCCTTTGAACATTTCTTGTAGGACCGGTTTATTGGTGACTAATTCCCTTTGCACTTGCATGTCTCAGAGAAACTTCATTTCTCCTTTGTTTATGAAGCTTTGTTTGGCAGGATATAATATTCTTGGCTGACAATTTTTTTTCTTTAAGAAGGCTAAAGATAAGCCCCTCTATCTCTTCTAGCTTGTAAGGTTTCTGCTGAGAAGTCTGCTGTTAATCTGATGGGATTCCCCTTATAGGTGATTTGACCCTTTTCTCTAGCTGCCTTTAAAATTTTTCTTTAGCATTATCTTGAATAATCTGATGACTATATGCTTCAGTGATGTTCATCTTGTGTAGTATCTCACAGGTTTCCTCTGAATTTCTTGTATCTATATGTCTGTCTCTCTAGCAAGATTAGAGAAAATTTCCTGAATTATTCACTCAAATGTTTTCCAGATTGCTTACTTTTTCTTTTTCTCTCTCAGGAATGCCTATAATTTGCATGTTTGATCACTTTACATAATTTCACATTTCTTGAAGGTGTTTTCATTTTTTAAATTACTTTTTCTTTATTTTTGTCTGATTGAGTTAATTTAAATGACTGGTATTCAGATTCTAAGTTTTTTTCTTCTGCTTCATCTAGCCTATTGTCGAAACTTTCAACTGTGTTTTGAAATACCTTTAGTTAATTTTGTAATTCAGAAGGTTGTATTTGTTTTTTGAATATAGTTATCTTCTATTTTGCATTCAAATCATGTTTCTGTTTCTTTGTGTTCATGTTCGACTTTCTCTTGGATTGAGTTTCCTTGCAATTCATACTTTTAATTCTTTATTTGTCATTTGGGAATTTTAATTTTGGTTAGGATCTATTGCTTGAGACCTACTGCAATCCTTTGGAGGTGTCAAAACACTGTCGTTTTGAAACTATCATCAGAGCAAAAGACAATCTATAGAATGGGAGAAAAATATTGCCATCTATTAGTCTGACCTTCATCAGATATCCAGAATCTACAAGAAACTAAAGCAAATTTACAAGAAAAAAACAAACAACCCTATTAAAAAGTGGGCAAAGGACATGAACAGACACTTCTCAAAAGAAGACATACATGTAGCCAACAAACATATGAAAAAAAGCTCAACATCACTGATCATTAGAGAAATGCAAATTAAAACCACAATGAGATACCATCTCATGTTAGTCAGAATGATGATTATTAAAAAGCCAAGAAACAACAGAGGCTGGAGAGATTGTGGAGAAATAGGAATGTTTTTACACTGTTAGTGGGAATGTAAATAAGTTCAACCATTGTGGAAGACTGTGGCGATTCCTCAAAGATTTAGAACCAGAAATACCATTTGACCCAATAATCGCATTACTGGATATATAACCAAAGGAATATAAATTATTCTATTATAAAGATATTTGCATGTGTATGTTCATTGCACCACTATTCACTATAGCAAACACATGGAATCAATCCAAATGCCCATCAATAATAGACTGGATAAAGAAAATGTTGTACATATACACTATGCAATATTATGTGTCCATAAAAAGGAATAAGATCATGTCTCATGGATGGACATGGATGAAGCTGGCAGCCACTATTCTCAGCAAACTAATGCTAGAACAGAAAACAAAACACCACATGTTCTCACTTGTAAGTGGGAGCTGAACAATGAGAACACATGGATGCAGGGAGGGGAACAACACACACTGGGGCCTGTCCAGGGAGGGTGTGTGGTAGGGAGAACATCAGGAAAAATAGCTAATGCATGCTGGGCATAATACCTAGGTGATGGGTTCATAGGTGCAGCAAACCACCGTGGCACATGTTTACCAATGTAACAAACCTTCACATCCTACACATATACCCTGGAACTTAAAACAAAAACAAACCTCAAAACACTGTCTTTTTGTACTGCCAGAGTTCTTGTACTCATTCCTTATCATCTGAAGGAGCTGTTGCTTCTTATTTTTGAATATTCTATTGTTTAGATGAGATTTTTACATTTTGTATTATCTTTCCCTTGAAGTTATGACTGTGGAGTATGTTGTGTATGATCATTTGGTTTCTTTTCTGAGTGCTTTCAGCGGGATCTGTATGGGTTTCTTGGTTGTGGATAGCTTTTAGGGAGTGGCTTTCTCAAATGCTGCTTGTTATAGCAATGTATTGGAAAAATGAGCCAACACAGTTAGCCCTGAGAGACTGAGAGTGTGGAGGTTTCTGGAGTGTATCTTGTACACTATCACTGTTTGGTTTGTTTTTTAAATTTGGTGGTGCAGTTTAGGGTTCATACCAGTGGGTGGCGCTTGAGACTAAGAGCCAGCTCTACTTGGTGTAGCCCAATAATGAGTGGAGGCACTCGACATGATGGGAAGTGGTGGGGAAGATGCGTTAGGGTGTGCTTAGGTCTCAGGGGTAAGGGCAGGGTGGGAGGGTTGCACCAGCTCCTCATCCTGAGCAGCCAGGAATGTGATCCACTCTCCTACCATGTCCCCGTCATAGGGTTCACATCTTTCACCTCATATACACATTGTCCTTTGGCTTCTACCACGTTGTGACTGGGAACAGAAGTCCCTCTCTAGCAGCTATGACCAAACTGGGATGGGGTTTCCTAGCCCAGCGCAGACAGGTCTACTTCTTGTTTGCCCTCCATTGTCAGGACACTGCTGTTTGATGCAGGGAGTGGGAGATGGGCTTTATCCTTTGTCTATGTCCTAGCAGCACAGGCTCACTTTCAAAGGGGGTGCAGCCATTGCAAAAAAAAAAAAAAATGCTGGGAAGGCTCTCTCCAGGTGGCCTCTTCATCCTGGAGGGTCTCTGCACCATTCACAAAAATTGACAATGGGAGTGCGGATTACTCCCCTCTTCACTTCTGTTTCTATCCAGTGGTGCAACAACCTTCAGCAATTGGTGCTATGCCCATGTTTCCTTTGTTACAAGAGGGGCTTTGGTGAGCTGTACTCCTTCATCGCCAAGGGGTTAGATCTACACCATGGGTTAGATCTCTGGGGATCCCACAGCTCCCCTGGAACCCACTGGTTCTCTGTTGGGTTTCCAAAGCCTGAGTGGGTTGTGGGGTATGTTTGCAGGGGATCTAGTCATGTACCGACGCAAGGGCTGAGGTTCCCCAGGTAGGGCAGTGGCCCCTACCAGGTGCACAACCACTGTGGTACATGCTGTCTCAGCTTGGACCTGTGGGGAGTCCTGTTGCACCTACATGGGCTGGTCAGCTAGTGCTCTGTCCCTGGAAAGTTCACAAATCACCACGACAGCATTTCTTGAGGTCACAAGGGCAAAGGGGCACCCTGACAGTTTGGTGGTCAGCAGATTGTCACAGGGGCAAGGGGAGCAGAGAATCATCCCCACCTACCCTTTCCTCAGGGCTCCAAGTTCCTTGGGGGTCAACCTCTTCTATACTCTTGCTGATTCCCATTTATGTGCCCCAATTTCTTTTTGTGGGCTCTCCAACTTGTCCTGGTTCTGTTCACTCAGCTTTTCTTTCACATCATGACCATTCACCTACAACTTTGATCTTCTTTCTGAGACTTGGCATCTGTCATTTCTAGTCAGCCATATGCTTTCCATCTTGAGTGCACGTTCTTGATAATTTTTTCTTTTTCCTATTTCATGCCAAATCTCACATGAATAGTTCTGGAGGCTGGGAAGTTCAGGATCATCAGGGTGACAGCAGTGTTATTGTCTGGCGAGGTCTTGCTCTGTTTCATAGATGGCACCTTCTTGCTGTGTCCTCACATGGGGCAAGGAGTTTGTTTTCTAATGTATACGATTCTCATTGTTGTTATAGGAACAATTTACTATTTACTTTTCTTTTTCCTAGGAATATTACCACTTCACTTCCACCCCCCTGACTTTAATTTTCTGGGGATGGAGCATGACACAATTTAAGTTAAAATCCTAACATCATGACTTTATTTTATTTATGGTGATAACTCTAAGTCTAGTGTGATTAGTTACAAGTAGTGTCTCAGTGAAATCAGAATGATTTGATCCAAGTGTTTCCTACAAGAATGCTAGTATTTGTAGGATCATGTTGTGGGGACATGCTGGGGACATGCTTTTCCCCAGTGGAATAATCTCTTTTGAGAAGTTAGATGAGCTATCCTCATGTTGTGCCTCCATTTCTAATTCTATAAAATGGAGAGAAGCATATTTGATCAGCTCACCTCATGGACGTTTGTAATGGTATAATTGTATGTGCAAGAATATTAATACTTAAGCATAATAATTTATTGTCATACTGATACTAATAATAGAATAACTCTTATTTCTCAATATTTATTGATTCCCTTATATGATAAAAATGAATAAGCCAGTACATCTCCTGACATGAAAATACATGCCCATTTTACACAACAGTCCTAGCTCTACAGGCTCCTAAGCTTCTAAAAATCCAATCCTCCTACAACTGTTGTATCCAACCTTCTTAGGGAGACACTGTGCTAGAAATAATTCCAACTTGTACGTGTTCATTTTGGTGGTTCACTTTGCACTCTAGTCATATTGCCAATTTCAGGTTTACTTAGAAAAATGAATTAAAATTCAACAGGATGGATAATTCAGCCAATGCTCACTCTACTAACCAATTTTCTCAGAATTTGATTATGCTTGAAATAAATGTATTGAAATAGTAGTCAAGAATCCAGTTGAGTCTGTATATAAAAGGCATTTATATTATAATGAAGGTTCATTTTCTTCTAGAGACCATAGCATATTAAGATACCGGGTGACATTAAAATATTGTTATTAACCATAACTCAGACTTGAATCCACCATTGCACTATGTATGAACAACTGGAGGAGGATTAGAGGACAAATGTCAGAGCCAAGTTTAATAAGCAGGGAGTGGGACATTTGAACTTGTCACAGGAGTAGCATTGGGGTGGACAGGCGTTAATCTTTTCAAGTCCTCAAACTTTTGACTTTTCCTCTCTCCTCCCATTTATAAAAAGATTCAGGAGAGTATTTTAAAGAGCTCAGCAAATTGAAGTCTATATAGACTGTTCTTTTCCTTTTAGAACCAGAGGACCATTAAATTTTTTTAAAAGAGTATTGCTCTGATTTTAATCCTCAATGTAATACCTGCTTTTTATTTTCCAATTTGAGGGTGTAATTATGTAAGAATATTATTCTTCCTTTTATAGAATAAAGAACGTTTGTTAGTCCTTAAGTGATGACTGAAGACATAATGATAATAACCTCCATTTATCAAGCTCCTAATATGTGTCAGCATATGGTACTAGGTGCTTCATAAATATTATTGCGACTATTGTTAGTTTAAAATCTTCCTTTACAATCTTCATTTTCTGGTCTGTAAAATAAACTTAATGATATTGAAATTTAAAAATTATGTGAATATTCCAAGGTCACAGTGAGCAGAAATTTTTAAAAAATGGGATTCATCTCCCAAGATTTTTTCCCATAACCCTACAACTTTCCCCTAACAAAACTGTCATTTCCTGATGTCCTTATTAAATACTTAGTTCGGCCGAGTGCGATGGCTCACGCCTGTTATCCCAGCACTTTGGGAGACCGAGGAGGGTGGATCACGAGATCAGAAGATCGAGACCATCCTGGCTAACACGGTGAAACCCCGTCTCTACTAAAAATACAAAAAAAAAAAAAATTAGCCGGGCGTGGTGGCGGGCACCTGTAGTCCCAGCTACTCGGGAGGCTGAGGCAGGAGAATGGCGTGAACCCGGGAGGCGTAGCTTGCAGTGAGCTGAGATCGCGCCACTACACTCCAGTCTGGGCCACAGTGCGAGACTCAGTCTCAAATAAATAAATAAATAAACAAACAAATACTTAGTTCACTGTGATACCCCATTCAGTTTATCACAGGAATTGTATAAATTTAGAAATTAATTTGCTCAGTGGATTTCCAACAAGCGGGGAGGACTGTGTTTCCATTTAACTAAAAGTAACTTTGTAAATCGTACTGGATGACCTTAACTAAGGCTGGAGAACATTCATTTTAAACTCTCCCATTTGCAAATTAGAAGTAAAAGAAGGCTATGTCTACGATGTGTGGGCCTGTTATTTAGGAGTTTCTATCAGATATTACATTAAGTAAATCAAAATTATGGCTAGGCCCATGAGGATCAGAGATATAAGGCAAGAAAGTCATTCAAAGGAAAGATATGTTGACTATCAGAATGGTATGATTTTTAATATTGAATATCAGAATGGTATCATTGTTTATTTTTTGAGATGGGGGTCTTGCTATGTTGCCCAGGCTGATCTTGAATTTCTGGGCTCAAGCAATCCTCCCATCTCAGCTTCTTGAGTAGCTGAGGTTACAGTCCTGTACCACCATGCCAGACTTAGAATGGTATGATTTTGAGGTGCCAAAAGCATATTGAAATGCCAAGAGAATGATTAGGACAGCAAATTCAAGGCACCACGATGACACATGGAATCTGAGATATTCCTAGTTTCAACTTTTTGCTGGATATGGAGTCAATTAGAGCACCAAGACAACTACATTTTTGACAACGAAAGAAGGTAATTTATGTTCTTCAGAAAGCAAAGTAGATTACTCACCCCAATGGTTTGGAAATATGAGATGACCTGGCAAAGTCTAGTTAATTTATATTAAGGCAGATTTAGTGTTTAGTGATTATAATGAGAAGCTACAGTTTATATAAATATTATTTGTCTACTATAAGAAGGATTTTTTTAAAATTTCAAACCAAATATGAATAATTTTATTGTCCTCATTAATCATCAAGAAGGAACTTGGTACAGTGTTACAATTTTACCTAATCTACATTAGGTTGCAAAGTTATCTAATGCAGATTTCAAAAGGTTTCTAGTCACTATACATCAGGATGAAATTGGAGACCTTTGGAGTTGCATTCCTTCATTTTATGTGTCAAGTTGCCTGTGCCACCCAGTGTCCAGATTAAACATTATTTCTGAGTGTGCCTGAAAGGGCATTTCCAGAGGAGATTAGCATTGGAATCGGTGGACTTAGATTTCCTCCCCAGTGTGGTTGGACATCATCCAATCCACTGAGGCCTGAATAGGATGAAAAGGCAAAGGAAGGAAGAGTTCACTCTTTTTTCGCATCCTGCCTGACTGCCTGAGCTAGGATATCAGTCTTCTATTACTCTTGTAATGGGGTTCAAAATATCAGCTACCCTGGTTCTGAGGTCTTTGAGCTTGAGCTGAGATTACAGGACCAACTTTCCTGGGTCTCCGGTTTGTAGATGGCACATCATTGGATTTCTCAGCCTCCATAATTGCATGACCCAAGTCTTCATAACAAATCTTTTCTTACATGGCCCTATTGACTCTGTTTTTCTGGTGAACTCTGAATAATGCATACCTAAATTTGAAGAGTGTTTACCATACTTTTTCTTCTTACACTTTTATTAAGTAGTTTATAAATATGAGAGCATAGGATTTTTTTATATTACCACTTGATGACTAAATGATATTATCTAAGGCTGGTAATTGTTGTCAGTAGTTTCCTATTAGCTTTTAGATAAAGCTCGGGGATCTCAGGAGGCCTACAGGGCAATACAAGACTTGGCCTGTGCTGGGATCTCTATCTTCTCCTACCTATCCTCCTGCCTATATGCCAGTCCCTAAGAGTATTATGCTGTCTGCACAATTTTTTTGATAGGCTTTTTTTTTTTTTGCTATTTTTGCTGTTGTTGTTCCTACATTATCTATTTCCTGACATCTGCCCACAAACTGCTTCTCACTTTTCAAGATGCCGGTCATATATTACCTTTCTTCATGACATATTTTCTGACTTTTTACATCACCCCACTCTTAATGTTGGTCACATTGTGCATTTCATTTTGTTGGGATCTTGTGCCTCTCTCCAGTGTTGTGCTGATCACTCTCTCATGCTTTCTTCTTTGCTTGCCTCTATCTTCCACTTATATAATAAGCTTATTGAAGGCACACTTTCTATTTTATAAAGTACCAAACTCCAGGTCTTTGGAGATATAGCCTAATAGATAGATAAGTGTTTGTTGGTTCATACTCTGCTCTCATTCCATTGTTTTATAGACGAAGAAATTAAGGAGTAAGACGATTAAAAGACTTGCCCACAGCATTACACAGGCTGCTTCTTATACATAATAGTTGTTAAATGGAGAGTATGGAAAGGCAGTACACAGGGTTTGTATTAATACAGTCGCAAAACATGAAAGAAATTCCAAACAGTGATGGCTTCCATAAGGAATAGAAGTATAATAATCATTTATAAAGCAACCAAAGAAATCATTGGGAAACAACCAGTTATTCCTCATCTAAATTTCCTACAAGTATGAAAACAAACATAAAGACACCTGGTTCTGTGGCCACTGTTTGCAGATTGCTTTCTTAAAATGAAATGCAATAAACTCATCAGATATTTACAAAACAAATCAAGTTTAAAAATTCTGCAAAATATGCCACTTTATCAAAATACATTGATAAGCTCTATTCCTTTTGACACAATATAATCTGTGCCAAAATATAATAAATTCATTGAAATTCATCACAAAATGGGTTAGTTGGTGCTACAGAGAGAGTATTTTCTTTGTGACAAGGAGGATAACTTTGTTAAAAGTTGATTCAGCCCTGCTCATCTTTGATATTTATGATGGATATATGTTTTTAAAAGTAGTGGATTTGTCTCTGATCCACCAGGTTCCTCTTCAGAGACCACTGAAAAATTGGAGTGTCTACTAAATGGTTGACAGCTTCCTGGAGGCTGACATCACTGAAATTGGGGAATAAACCTTATGGAATGAACCTAAGAGACAGAGAAGGGAAATTAGGCTATCTCCTTCTCTTTCTATTTATGTGGAAAGAAATACATCTCCCACAGCAATAGAATAACAGTCTGAAGAAACAGACTAGATACTTCTGCCATTGAAATTTTCCTGAATAGCTCTGATCAAGAAATAGATTAATAGACTGTATTGCAAAGAAGAAGAGATGAGTCATTAAACTTCTGTTTGGACTCAGGAAAACATCTCAGACAGAGTCCATCTGGCAATGCCAAAGGGACTGACTCCACTAGGACTGAAAGATCAGGCTTGCACAGTTCAACCCCAATCCATCCATATTTTATTTCCATCTGTACATAGAGCAGTTCTGCTTGCCTGGTTTCCATTTGTATTGGTTGCCTCATTTAATCAAGACATTTGTGTCAAGTAAATTTTATGTTCACCATTTGATAGACAAAAAAATTAGGCTTAAAGAAAAGTTTATTCCTGGACACAGAGGTTTTCTTATTTTTAATCTGGTTTCTGCATTATATGCTGAATTTTGGAGACAGAAAGACAATGGTTTGACTCCAGATTTAGCCACTTGCTAATTGAGTGATCATGGGCAAGCCACTGTACTTCTTTGAGCCTCAGTTTCTTTGCAGAGGAATAAAAACAATCATATAAGCAAATTGCTGTACGGATTGTGTCAAATAAGGTATGACAAAAGCTTTCTACAACGCGGGGAAGGCTCAATAAATTTAACTTTCCTTTTTATTCCAGCTACACACTAGCTAGAGACGTTTGCTTGTCATCTTCAAGGTACTGGAAAACATAGTACCACACCCACAAAGTTTGTGAAAACTCAAGAATTATTTACCAGTGAGGCACTTTGAAATTTTAATCCTAGATTTCCCAGTGGTAAATAACGTTATGCTCAAAAAAATTCAAAATAAATATACTAGTGCACTTGGCATCTATTTTCTCTGAGGAAAAAGCTGTGAAATGTTAACAGTCAACATCTCTTCAAATGTTGGAACATCTACCAACCATAGACATAGCTGTGTCTATCTGGAAGAATTAAGTCTCAAAAGAGAATTTGCTTTGCAAATACTCAACAGAAAATGTGTAGATAAAAAAAAAGTGTAGTACACACATCTTTATACTGGTTAATTCAAAATGTCATAAGAGTAAATTTAAAGAAACAGGTAAATTAATTCATTTCCAGCCCAAAGCCAACTTTCAATCTTGTTTTCCCCGGATATTTATCTCTGAAAAAGCCTCTGAGATTTCCAGCAGGAGAAAGTCTATTAATTTTCCATATACTTGTTGATGCAAAAGCTATCAGGATTATGGGTTGAATATTTCTAGTATAGGGAAAGTAAGGGATGCAATTAATCTCTGTGAACTAAAATATACCCCTTTTCATTAATCTTTTATTGTAAATGAGCAAAGTAATTGAACCAGTACCACACCGTCAGAATGAATGCAATGCCGGTGGGATATGCTTGAGAGAGCACATACTGATTGAGTATTAAATATCTAACGGCAATAATTTATGGTTCATTACCTCTTTTGGAGTCTCTTAGTTGCATACGGCTTGAATTCTAAGTAGTTAGACTTTTAGTTGAAAACGGCTTTCACTTGCTGAAGGCAGCAAGTGCATGTAACCCACAATCCCCTTTAATATGGGCTGTTGTGTACCTACTTAAATCAAACTACAAGAAGAATATCTGATGCAGAGCTGACTGTTTTAAAGACAGAAACATGTCATCTCTTCACTCCAAAACGCTGTCTTACAAACTCTGCCATGATGCATTTATGAGTGTCCAGTGACACGGACATAGAATTGAGAAAAGGGATACCATTTAAGTACAGCTCCTGAAACTTGCTACATATTATGTAAATCCCCTTCCAGCTAGCTGGTGGTTCAGACATCTCAGTTTCTGGTTTCAATTGACACTCGCTTCCTTAATTGTATTCTACCATCCCTCGTGGTACAATTTCGTTGCACATGGAAATGGAAGCTTTAATTCTGTTGGTAACAAAATATAATCAACCTGAAGCAATGTTTATAAAAATACATGTTTTGGATTTGAAGAGTAGGTGTATTCAGACCTCTTGCAGTTTAAAAACAAACACTGTTAAAAGAAAGCAAAATGATCCCTATATCTCTGGTAAAGAGGTACTGTAGCTATTTATTCAATTGTTGAGCTTTAAACACATATCTTTATTTCAGTTTTACTCTAGTGTTCGAAAGAGCAGTTAATATTTAAGGTGAATTATATTTTTCTTTTCCAGAGCAAATGAGTATCTTCTTTGATTTGTGGTATCTGCTCAGCATAAAATAAACATTTTGAAATACAATTTTGAACACAAAATTCAGACATTTTGAATATAATTTGTACTTAAGTATATGACCATATATGAAAAATGTCTACAAGCTTTTTGACACCTCTTTACCCTATTCATATTAAGAGAGACTTTTGAAATAAGTAAGTACCTTCTTTTATTCTAGAACTTTGCTCTCTCTCTCTCTCTTTCCCCATCTCTCTCTCTCTCTCTTGCTCTCTCTCTTCTCCTCTCCCTTTTCATTTTCCTTTCTCCTGCTTCTGCTATGGTTTCTAGTGATAGTAAGTGTAATTTTTATTGCATTATAAAAAACAACAACAACAATCCTGTAACTTCTTTTTAAATTGTCTTATGCAAAAAAATGACAAGGAAGAAAAATGCAGTAATAGAAACAATACTTAAGCCTCTTTCATGTAAAAAAAAAAAAAAAAAAAAAAAGCCTGTATTTGCTATTAGACATTTTTCTCTACTGTTTCTGAACTTTCTGTATCTACTGCTTTATTTTAGTGTTTAATTTTTAAGAATTCTGGTTCCGTAAGGCACTGTAATTTAAAGAAGAATATTTTTAAAAGGAACAATAAATCTCATAAATAATAAAGGTGAAATCCAGCAAAAATCAAGACGCTTTAAAAAAAATCTTAGAAAATGTCCAAGAATTCCAGATGAAACTATTTTATCAGGCAATCGAACTCAGCAAATAATGCCTAATTTTTCTTATCCAATGATAGGACGAATTTGTTTTGTGCTAAACACCAGTTTAATGTTTTGACACAGGAAAGTTATATAAAGTTAATTGATAGGAAATAAATCATATTCTCATTGGGTACACATTAGCGCCTTAGAAAGAGTTGAAAGTATTTATATGACTGAACAATACCTACCATATCAGGAAGAAAATGATGTATAATCTATGACTTTGAGGACAGCCTGTAAGACAGGAAGAAAATGTGAAAGTAAATGACCTTAAGGGTGTAACAAGGCCAATGGAACCAGGATGATGAGAGAGGAAAAGGAAGATGAGTAGGTGCCCACCTCAAATCTCCTAAGATTATTCACACATGAGGAAAACCAATAATCAAAAACAATGAAGATGTGAAGAAAATGAGAAAAGATGAGTGTTATCTTACAAGGAGTTACATCCCAGGGCATTACGAGTTTAAGAAAAATTATTAATAACAAATAAAAACATTTAGGAATTAATCAGGAGGATATTTATAATAATTGAAATGGTGGCAAGCAGTACATTTAACACATAAATGTGACTGCCTAGCCAGGAAAGCCTCTTTCAAGAAACATGAACATGAACATCCAGATACACATAGGATTTAGTGAGTTAAATAAATTATGGTATAGTCTTTTAATATAAAACTATGCACCTGTGGGTTGGGAGCGGTGGCCCACACATGTAATCCCAGCACTTTGGGTGGCTGAGGCGTGTGGATCACGAGGTCAAGAAATCGAGACCATCCTGGCCAACATGGTGAAACCCTGTCTCTACTAAAAATACAAAAATTAGCTGGGCGTGGTGGCGGCACTTGTAGTCCCAGCTACTCGGGAGGCTGAGGCAGGAGAATCACTGGAACCCAGGAGGTTGCAGTGAGCTGAGATTGTGCCACTGCACTCTAGCCTGATGACAGAGCGAGACTCCGTCTCAAAAACAAAGCAAAACAAAACAAACAAACAAAAACACACACACACACACACACACAAACACCTGTGCAGCTGTGGAAAAGAATAAGAATGATAATGTTATTTATGTAGTAAAATGGAAAAATATTTGAAACCCAATACTAAATAAAGACTAAAAAAAGAAGTGCTAAACAGCATGTAGAGTGTGCTGTTTCATTAAAAGAAAACTACGCGTGTGTGTATGAGTGTGTGCGTGTGCGTGCCTATGAGTGTATGTGTGCATGTGTATGTGTACATGAAACACTGATAAGTAGAATAATGGCCATCAAAGGTGTCCATGCCTTGATCCTCCTTAAAACCTGTGAACACCTTACATAGTAAAAGGAGTTTTTCAGATGCAATTAAGGTTAAAGAACTTGAGATGCAGAGATTATCCAGGATCACTCAGATATGCCCAATATATAATCATATACTCAAAAGGGAGAACCTTTCCTAACCATACTCAGAGGATCAGAGAGACAGCATCACGAGAAAAACTCTACCCACCATTGCTGTCTTTGAAGACTGGAGGAGCACAAAAGCCTAAAAATGGGGGTGACCTCTAACACCAGGACAAGGCAATGCAATAGATTCTGTTCTAGAGCTTCTGGAAAGAAATACAATCCTGTGGGCACCTTTATTTTAGCCCAGTGAGGCCCGTGTCAGACTTCTGACGTGCAGAACAGTAAGATAAATATATGCTGTTTTAACTTCACGGTTATTTGTTACAGCAGCAATAGGAAATGAATCAACTGTATAAATATACGCATGCAGATATTTGCTTCTGCTTGCACAAGCTGCCTCTACAAATATACAAAATATTTTGGAAATATTGATTTCTTTCTTGTAATTTTTAAAGTTGATACATAACAGATGTACATATTTGGGGGGTAAATGTGATAAATCAATATATTCATATAAAATGTAAAGATGAAATCACTGTAATTGGAGTATCCCGCCCCTTAAGTATTTGTCTTTATTTTATTCTAGAAATATTCACATTATTCTCTTCTAGCTACTTTGAAATATATGCTAGATTACTGTACACTATATTCACCCTACTTATCTATCAAATACTAGGTCTTATTTCTTCTATCAAGCTATATATTTGTACCACTTAGTCAACCTCTCTTCTCCACTTTACCCTTTCCAGCCTCTGTGACCACAAATATACTATCTTCATGAGATCCACTTTTTTTTAGCTCCTACATATGAGTGAGAATATGAAATATTTGTCTTACTGTGCTTGGCTTATTTGACCTAACATAATGACCTTCAGTTTCATCCATGTTGCTGCAAATGACAGGGTTTTATTCTTTTTAATAACTGAATAATATTCCACTGTGTGTATATACCACATTTTAAAAATTCATTCATCATTTGATGGACACTTACGTTGGTTCCATATTTTTGCTACTGTGAATAATGCTATAACCAACATGAGGGTGTAGATATCTCTTTGATAGATTGATATTCTTTCTTTTGAATATATTCCCCTTGCTCAATGATATGTTAATTCTCTTTTTCATTTATTGAAGAGCCTTCATTGCTGTTCTCCATAGCAGCTGTAATAATTTACATTTCCACCAATAGTGTATAGGGATTTCCCTTTTTCCACAACCTTGACAGCACCCATTATTCCATCTTCAGATAAAAGCCATTTAATGAGATGAGGTGATATTATATTATGGCTCCGATTATTATTTATGTGATGATTAGGGATGTTGAGCATTTTTTCATATACTTATTGGGCAGTCTGATAAATATCTCCCTTAAGATCTACCAGTGTTTGCTCTATATACTTGAGAGCTCTAGTGTTGGGTGCATAAGAGTTTTTGTTTTGTTTTGTTGGAGACAGGGTCTCACTGTGTCTCCTGAAGTGCAGTGGCATGATGATGGCTCACTGCAACTTCAACCTTCCGGGCTCAAGCAATCCTTCTCTCTCAGCCTCCCACATAGGTGAGAATGTAGGAGTGCACCACCACATCAGGCTAATTTTTTTTTTTTTTTTTTTTTTGGTAAATACAGGGTTTTACTATGTTGCCCTACTGGTCTCGAGCTCCTGGGCTCCAGCAATTCACCCAACCTGGGCCTCCCAAAGTGCGGGGATTACAGGCACGAGCCACTGCACTCAGCCTGCGTAGATATTTATAATGGTTATAGTTTCTTGTTGAATTGACACCTTTATTATTATACAATGGCCTTCTTTGTCTCTGATTTTTGCAGTCTTTATTTGTAATCTATTTTATCTGACATAAGTATAGCTATTCCTGCTCTTTTTTGGTTTGTAGTTTCATGGAATAGCTTTTTCCATCACTTCTCTTTCAGTCTAGGTCTTTACAGGTGAAGTGAGTTTCTTGTAGGCAACATGCTACTGAATTGGCTTTCTTTATCCATTCAGGTACTCCATATTCAGTGTTGTTATTTATAAGTAAAGACTTACTATTGTCATTTTGTTGCCTGTTTTCTGGTTGTTTTGAGGCTCTTCTCCTTTCTTTCTCACTATCTTCCTTTGTGGTTAAGTGATTTTCTCTGGTAACATGTTTTATTTGTTGCTTTTTATTTTTAGTGACTCTATTCTAGGTTTTTGCATGGTAGTTACCATAAAGCTTACAAAAAAAGTCTTATAGATATAACAAGTTATTTTAAAGGGATGATGAATTATGTTAGATCACAAACACAAAAATTAAAACAGCAAACAAAAATGAAAAAAGAAACCCTCTAAATTTTTACTCCATCCCCTCAATATTCTGACTTTATGTTGTCTCAATTTAAATATTTTCTTGTTTCCTGTTAATTTCTCTTATGCTGTTTTTGATATCATTTTGATAGATTTGTCTTTGGGCTTCATACTAGAGTTATGAGTGAACTGCACATCACAATTACGGTATTTTAGTATTCTAGGTTTGTTAGAGGACTTAATTTTACCAATCGGTCTTACATTTTCAAATGATTACTTTTTGCACATTAGTGTTTATTTTTCTTTCAGATTGAAAAATTCCATTGAGCATTTCTTGTAAGATGGGTCTGGTACTGGTGAATTCTTTCAGCTTTTGTCTGGGAAAGACTTTAGCTCTCCTTTGTAGTTGAAGGATAGATTTGCTGTAGACAGTATTCTTAAATGACAATTTTTTTTTCTTTTAGCACTTTGAAATTGTTGTACCACTCCCTCCTTCACTGTAGAGTTCCCAGTGAGCAGTCTGTTGCCAGATAAACTGGGGTCTTTATGTTATTTGTTTCTTTTCTTTTGCTGCTTTTAGAATCCTCTCTTTGTCCTTGAACTTTGAGAATTTGATTATTATATGCCTTCCGGTAGTCTTCTTTGGGGCAAATCTGTTTGGTGTTCTCTGACTTTCCCATACCTGGCTATGTTATCTCCTTCTCATATTTTGGAAAATTTTCTATTATTTCTCTTAGTAGGCTTTCTACCCCTTGCTCTTACTCAACTCCTTTAAACAACAATAAATCTTCAATTTGGTCTTTTGAGGTAATTTTCTATATTTTGTGGGTGATCTTTATTCCTTTTCATTTTTTTTCTTGTTCTTCTCTGCCAATATATTTTCAAATAGCCTGTCTTTGAGCTTGCTCATTTTTTCCTCTGCTTAATCTATTCTGCTGTTGAGAGCCTCTAATAAATTTTTCAGCTTAGCAAACGTATTTCTCAGTTCCAAGATTTCTGTTTGATTTTTCCAAATAAAACTAAATACCTTTGGTAAATTTTTCTAATAAGTTTCTGAATTGGTTTTTTTGTGTTATCCTGGAGATCACTGCGTTTCCTTAAGGCTGCTATTTTGAGTTCTTGGTCACAGAAATCATATATTGCTGTCTTGTTAGGGTTAGTCACTTGTTTCTTGCCTTTTGGATTTGGGAAGGCTGTGGTTCCCAGTTTGCTGTTCTTTTGTGTGTATGTATGTCTATCTCTTTGCATTAAAGGATTATTTAGTCAAATCATCTCTATCTGGCTTGTTTTAGTTTTTACTGAATATGTGTTCTTAGAGATTCTTTGTAATTTATCTGTTGATTTTCTTTCTTTCCGCAACCTCCTCCCACCGCCCCCTGCTGGGTTGCTGCCTCCTTTTAGGCACTAGATGCTGTCTTAAGCCCAGGTTTGCCTCGGTTCTGGTAAATGATCAGAGTGCTGCCTTTCCTGAATGGGGGATGTCCCAATAGCATGGGAAGGGTGGCTAGGGTGAGCTCTAGAATGAATCTTCTACAGTGTGGTGCTGCTGAATGTCCATTCTGATTTGGCATTACCTTTGGATGAGTTACAGAGCAGAATTTCCAGGGCTGGAGACGGCAGTCCCTCCTCTCCCCTTTGTCACTAGCTTTCCTCAGAGATTTTTTTTCCTCCAGGCACTCTAGATGCTTCTCATGAGTTTGGCAGGGGCAGGTCTCCTGCCAGCAAACTTAGGGTGATAGGGAAGCTGCTTGTCCACCTTGGTATCACTTTTTTCCAGTGTAGAAGCTGTCGGTCAAGGGAGAGTTTCCACGTGCTTGCCACTAGAAGGACTGGGGGGAGGAACATCATGAATATGGAAGTCCAATTCTTAAACCATCTGCTCAAACTATTTTCATTTCCCTGTGGCCCTGGGAACTGTTTTCTCCTCCTATTTGAGATCTGAGAGATTGCTGATAATAATCTTGGCACTGTATATTTATATTTTTGGTTTTGGGAAAGAGAGCGAGTGAGGCCAGCTTGTTTCTACACTGCCATTTTGGAACTGGAAGTCCAGAAACATTTCTATTGAACAAGTATTCAGTGTGAAGAGACAGATGTGCATAAGTGATTTGTTCAGTATATATTTTTGTGCTGTTCAGATTTTGAGCCATTTAATGTATCTGTTTCCAAAATAAATGCAAGTAATTTAAAATATATGCGATAACATTGCCATTCCTTCCTAACTTATGAAAGATATGGTGCATATCCAATTTGTGCAAAAAAAACCCGTCATATTCTTTAATAAACTTGTATAATTTTGGTGGAAAATGTAATTAATTATTGGCCAGTCAAAAGATAGCTTTGCTGAGATATAGCTGATTTACAAATAAAGGCTTACTTTAGTATTTTGATTTCTGTTTTATTGAGGCTCATTCTGTTTCTGCAGCAACTGCTAATTATGTCAAGTAAGTTTCAAGGTGAGTTAATTCAGTGTTATTTACCTAATCATTTAACATTTATCAACGTCCATCAGTGCTACAAATTAGGGATTTGGAGATGAATCTCATATAATTTTTGGTGTCAAGAAACTCCCAAAGAGATATATCCTCAAGGAAATAATTATAGTAAAGTTTGAAAATTTTCATAGGAGGAATAATACAGGATTTCAGAAGAAGAATCCAGAAATAACATTTTGGAAGAAAAAATTGTAGCTTGGAATACTTCTGCTGGTAATAATAACTTCTACTTCATGCAAATTGGTAAAAATAAAGATTCTTCTTCAAGACCCTTTATGAATATCTACTATAAAACTGTTGTAATAGAGATACAATTCTCTAATCACTACAAAAGAGATAGTGACTCATAGATTAGTGAAGTACACATATGACATCCCAGGTTTCTAGAGGCGGTAACATTTTCTCTATAGGATCCTTCTTAATTTAATATCCAACTGTCTTTGTTTCTCATTATCAGTGTCTTCTTATATAGAATTTTTTTTAAATGGGAAAAAGTACTTATAGATCAGTCTAGCAATTTCATTTGCAAAAATGCAGATTTTCTCTTTTGAGGTAGACTAGTAAGTGATGCTATTCCACACAAAAGCAAACAAACAAAAAAAAAACCTTAATGACCCAAATTGTCAGTGTGATTCAAAACATCTTCTTACATTAAATGCCTCTTATAATTGGAATAGTTGCCAACAACAAATGAAAAAAAAGTTACATAGATAGCTTACATATTAGTTACATAGACAGCTTGAGTCAAGATAGGATTGAGGTTAATAGCAAATTAACCATAAAAATAGAGTCTGATTACTGCTGCTCAAACTTAAGCATCTTCAGTATGAAGGTAGCTTCAGGATATTTGTTGATCCCAAAGGGACATCAGGATGGAGGAAGGGGTGAGGGAGGATTTCCCAGAACAAGATGCACTCATACACAGAAACTTGGCATTTAACACTGTAATTTTCAAATTGAGAAGACCAGTTTTAATTTTGTTTTATCTCCTTTTGGATCCTACTTTCTGGAGATCTGAAAATGTATTTATAGTGCAAGTAAAATCTGAACTTCTTTCCTCCCTCTCCCTAATTTTTGGATATTTCAGGAATTGGGATCTGAATTATACAGATAAGAACCAGCCCCTTCTCCTGATTTGTGTGCAGCAAAAGTCCCAAGGGACTGAAAAACAAGTATTTTCTGTGTTTCCTTTCAGTTTCCTAATAGTCTGTTCATGTACTTGTTGGGTAGGAAAAATTGTTTTCTAATTACAAATCTCTATTGTATTAAGAAGTAGGGACTAAACTCTGACTGTCATCCTCTCTTGCCCAAATTCTTATCTAGGAGGCCTGGAGAGTCATGCCCTAGGAACCACAAAATCTCATCAGATGGGTTATATTTAACCCTATATAGTGTAGTTTACTTTCCCACTTGACTCTGGCATAATATCACATGACAGGTATAAAAGGCAATAAAAATATTTTACCCCAAAATATGTTTCTTTGCTGTATTTTAAAATGACCCTGCAAAGCCATTTTTTTTGTGGAAGAAAAGTTGCATCTGTAAAGAACTTCTACTAACATAACTAGATCTTTCCTCCTTCCAGGCCCTTGCAGTCTTGAAGAGATGAACTGAGAGTCTAGCACCTTTTACGGCCTGAAAAGGAAAACTTTGCCATCTATTATCTCTAAGGGGAGCTGCCTATGAGACTTTATTTATGTAATAAGAACCTTGGTCTCCACAATCCTTTATCTTAATCCAGATGCTAGTTTCTATTTATTCCAGATCTTTAGATAATGACTTAACTGTTTCAACCAATTGCCAATCAGAAAATTTTTGAAGCCATCTATTACCTGTGTTCCCCGCTCCCCTTTTTGAGTTGTCTCATCTTTCTGGACGGAATCAATGTATACCCCATATGTATTGATTGATGTTCTAAATGTTCCCCTAAAATATATAAAACCAAGTTGCAACCCATCCATCGTAGGCACATGTATCAGGACCTCTGGAAACTGTGCCTCAGGCCTTGGTCATTCATATTTGGCTCCGAATAAACCTCTTTACATATTTTACAGAGTTTGACTCTTTCTGTCAACATAAACTTATCTTCCTTTTGGGTTTAGGATTTCCCTTTCTCAGACTTCATTGGACACGTATTTGTTCAGGCAACATGCTGCATAAATCACTAACCAATGTATAAGTGTTACACAGGCATTCACTGGGAAAAAAAAATTACTGAGCTTCTACTGTGTGCCTGGCAATTGTTGAACCTTGAATTTCAGGGTGCTGATAGGCTTCGAAAGACACTGAAGTGAGTCTGACTTGAGATCATTTCTCTTCTCTAAGACTCAATTTTCTCCTTTGAAATGAGAGAAAGAAGAGTACTGACTCTCACCTATGCTTTTGAGTGTATGCATATCATTTTGCCCACTATTCAGCAAAAGGCAAATATGTGATTGTGCTTATTAAATATTTTCTTGAAATGTCAGTGCATCATATTTGCGTGCTAGTGTGTAACATGTGGGAATGGGCTTTTTATTCCATTTAATACACAGTGGCATTGTCTATTGATTTAATGAGGAAATTATACATGTTGTACTTTCCTATTTAGCAAAGGGTTTTGCATTAAAGGTATATCAAAGGAACACATTGCCATGGGGAGTTGGGTGCAGCACAGCCATATGGCAGAGAAAAGGCCACAGCAATCAAGCAGACGACCTGTGGTGTCTCAGGCGAGGCATACAGAAAGGCATTTTGGGAAGCAGCGAAAGGGGTTAGTCACTGGGCAGCAAACATGTGTCCAGTAAATGGTGGCCTTAATACCTCAAATCCATTTACACTGCCTATTATTTGACACTCATTCAAAATCCAGGGAATGTGTTTTGCAGTGACCTTAGATAAAAATGAGGGAAAGCAAATAGAGTAACTATTAACATAATTACAAAGAGACCTGTTTGATCTATGCTTCATATGCCCATATGGCTGGGTATTCAGTGGACTTCAGCAGTCACTGCTCTCCTAATAAGCCCTGTTAATTAGGTAATAGGAACATTCTCTCATTGTGACAACAGAGTTTTCTAACTCGCTCAAATTAAACCAAGCTAATTTTGTTAAGCATTGAGATTCCAGATGGCCCCTAAGGTACACTCTGGTATGCAGGCAGGGGAATCAGTGCCTTTGTAATCCATGATGTACTTTTTTGAACTGGAAAAGCTGTTTTGGAAAAGATTATGTGGAAATCAAGAAATCAATATTCATTATTTCCTGTCCAACAAAATTAGATAGTTAGATATTTGTATGCACGTATGGATTTGTGTGTTTACATTGTCTGAATGTAAATTTATATGTGTAAAAGGAGCTCACCCTCTCAATCCAAAGCTTTTGAAGAGTGTGTGCTCCAAGTTGAAGAGCCATTTGATGGCTCTATATTCATTGACTTTCTTTTCTCTCCATCTTTCCAGAAGCTGATTTTTGAACAGGCAGAATATTACAGCTGGAACGGGTTTTAGAATTTAGCTAACCAACACATTCAATTTGTAAATGAGAAGACTAAGGACGAGAGGGAAATACCAATATAAGATCAAAAAATAAGTTAGTGTCAGACTAGGAGTTAAACATTTTCCTCCTCCTGAAGAGCTAATCATCTACGTTTATTTTTTTAAATGACATCTTCATTGAGATATGATTTACATACCATCAAATTAATGCTTTTAAATTGTACCATTAAGTTGTATTAATTGTTCTTTTCTAGCAATATCTGATACTATGCCACCTACTCATCAGCACCTTTCTTGTCCGCAGGCCATATTTAAGATCTGAGAACAAAAGCCTTTAGTGGAAACCTTGATGATAATGAGATGATCATGTTTTTTAAATGTAAGCTATCATTATGCACCGATAACTACACTGAGTTCCAGTTCATGCATTCCACAAATTCTTTTGAGCACTGCTATGTGCCAAGCACCGTTCTAGGCACTTTTTGTAAACCAATGAGCCAAACAAAGATCCCTGCCTTTATGAGGCAAGGGAAGAGAGAAATACACAACGTGTCAATTAGATAACATTTTGAAAGATGCTAAGTGCTGTAGGAAAGAAAAAAAAAAGTCAGAACTGCGTAAAAATGCTGGGATGTCTAGATTTGTGTGGATGGGGATGAAGAGGAAAGATTAGCATTTTGAAAAAGAAGGCCAGTGTAGGCCTTGCTGTGGAGGTGACATTATACATTTAAACGCTCAGAATCTTTTGAGGATGCACTTAAATATGTATTATTAACTGCTTTTAAAATTAATTCTATTGAAATATCACACACACATACACACACAAGTGTATAGCTCAGTGAATTTTCACAAAGTGAATATGCCTGCTAACATTGCTGGGGGGTTTTGTTCGTTTGTTTGTTTGTTTTTTGTGATGAAAGAGAGAATAAGTAAGGAGCCTAAGACCACATCACAAATAAGTGCCAGAGACTGAACTTAGCACTTTCCTATTGACTCAGGTTATCTCAAGGAAGAGAACCTAAGGCTAGACTTCAGATTTGGAAAACGATAGAAAGAGAGATGCAAGCGATGAAGTATAGAGTAGCTGGACTGTTGCACTGAACAGAAATATTTCAGCTTTCTAAATAACAGTGGAAGGGAATTTTGAACTAACTTTCTGGGGCATCCTGTCAATAGAAATATAGAGGGGGCTGCTATGTCTCAGAGTTACCACAGAGTGGCAGTGCTTTAGAGCTTAACTAAGTTAGCAATTGCATTCCAAAGTCCCCAGTTCAGCCCTTTTTTAGGCCTTTAAAAACAAATCACAGATCATAGGCTCTTATATAGAAAAACACTTACATTTGGGTGAAATTTACTTTTGTATGAAAATTACAAATACACACAGGCAATGCAACAGTCTTTGTTGCATATGCAATAGATATCTCATTTATTTTAAGAAATAAAATGCAATAATTGCATAAAATTTGCAATTAAAGCTGTACCATAGGCTTTTTTTGTTGTTTGGCTAAGCCAGAGTATCTGATGGCAAATCAACACTTTTGCCAGGAAAAAATAGAAAGATCAGATTGAAACAAAAAAGACAACTGAAGACACTGGAGACATCTAAGATTTGAAAGGTGAAGATTTAAGAGAAGGTAAACTCACAGAGGTGAATTTGCATTTTTGTTTTTCACTCTGACCCAAGTTTCATAAAAAGACATTTGTTAATTCCTTAAATACACTGGACGAGAGGATAAGGAACCAAATCAACAACAGCTTAAATGTTAGTGGAGTTTTGATGCTCTCAGTGTATTAAGAGGACCATCATTGGAGTTCGAGATCTGTCAGTGCGGAAGAACGCAGGTAAATACACTGAGAATGGGAGTAAGCTAGTGGCTAAGGGACATGCATATTTTTCAGTCCAAAATTCCGCCTTAAGTCAGCTGAATCCATCATTAGACTGCATTGATTTGCCCCTACTTGCCAAAGGGATAGTTAGAGGAGAGTCGAATCTTCTGGAAGGAAGACAACATCCTTCAAAGCCTCTACGGCATTTAAAACATAACATCTGGCATTCCATCAAAACTTAGGAGGCTAAATTAAACTAAGATCAAGATAATGGGGGAAAAAAAGTGGACCCTTGTGTGATCCAGATAACAAATTTGTTACGTGAACTTTAAAATAAGATTAATATATTGAAGAGAAGAAAAATATAAGATGAAGCATTCTACCAGAGAACTGGAATCTTTGAAAAATAAGGACTGAAGCAAGTTTGAGAACTGTAAGAAGTAATAATTGAAGTTAACAACTAAAACAAAAAATAATTAAACAGTATATTGGACCCAAATGAAGACAGAATAAGTGATCCAAAAGAAAAGCTGTAAAATATATACAACTGAAACTCACAAAGAGTAAAAAAACGAAAACAACAACAAAAAAGTCAGCATCAAAAAAGTGAGCAGTGTGTAAGACAGCTATGGTACATGGTGAAAATATCTAATGGGTATGTCATTGGAGGCTCATATGGGGAAGAAATAAAATAACAAGCCACAGGTGCTTTACCTAATGAAGTAAAGGCCAAGACATTATCAAAAACTGATCAAAGACATCATCTTACAGGTTCAAGAAATTCAGAGAATCTAAACAGGATAAACATGGGAAGAACCACTCCTTGCCACACTTCATTCAAACTGCTGAGCACCAAAGACAAGAAGCAAATCTTAAAAGTAGTCAAGGGTAGGGGACAAGAGAGATCTATAGAGTAACCATAATACTTTCATCTGACTTCTAAACTGAAAAGACAAAGGCCACAATACAACTGAATACCACATTTTATGTGCAGAAGGGAAAAAACTGGCAAATTATATTTGTATGCTAAGAGACGATATCTTTCAAACATTAAGGAAAAACAAATTAAATTTCTAACATACAGAAACATATAATTTGTTGTCAGGAAACAAACACCAAAAGAAGTATTAAGGTGAGTACTTCAATGGGAAGTTGAGCACATACAAAAATGCAGCAGGAAGGAATGAAGGGAAAAGAAAAAGTAAATATGTAGCAGAATCTATACAAACATTGATTATACAAATAACAATACTTTTTTTGAAGTTTAGAATTTAATTGAATGTAATAATACAAAAGCTAAGAAAGGGTTCTATGGAGGTAAAAGATGAAAAGATCCTAGCATTATATTAAAAATGATAAATGCATTCATTTCTATTAGGCTCTAATAAGTCAAGGTGCATACAGTGAAACTAGTATAAAATTTGTAAGTGGGACATGGTGGCTCACACCTGTAAACCCAGCACTTTGGGAGACAGAGGTGGGCAGATCACTTGAGGTCAGGAGTTCAAGACCAGCCTGGCCAACAGGGTGAAACCCTGTTTCTACTAAAAATACAAAAATTACCCAGGCGTGGTGGTGTACTCCTGTAATCCCAGCTACTTGGGAGGTTGAGGCAGGAGAACTGCTTGAATCCGGGAGGCAGAGGCTGCAGTGAGCTGAGACTGTGCCATTGCACTTCAGCCTGGTCGAGAAGTGAGACCCTATCTCAAAAAAGAAAAAAAATGTAAATTACTGTAACTACAAAGCTAATAAAGGGAACACGAATTATTTAAAGAATTGATTAATCTAACAGAAGGTAAGAAAAAAGATAAGAAAGGAACAAACAGCGTGTGAGACAACTCCTGGGTGAAAGGGGAATTTAAAATGAAAATTAGAAAACATGGTGAAATGGAAGAGTAACGTAATATGACATATCAAAAGGTGTGTAATGCAATAAAAGAGCTCAAAGGAAAATATATAGCCTAAATGTATATATTTTAAAATAATATAGGCTTAATATCCATGATTTGGTCTTCCATATCAGAAGCTAAACCAAACAAACAAATAACAA